>NC_041371.1:8888518-9136018 GCF_900634415.1 Cottoperca gobio
AAAACTGACACCCAAAACGTTAGACATGAGAAATGCACAGATATTCTCTATAAGACCGAAGACTTTAAGTGAGGGTTTGTCAATCTGCTAATGTTGGCACAAAGTGTCATGTCTCTTCTATCCCCACAAACCAGGAAGAGAAAACGCCTGTGGTCAAGGATGGAAAACACAGGACATAGCGGTCGCACTAACTAGCATCATCTCATCAATCCCTGACCACTAAAAGTATCTTGAGTCTATATTAGTTTTTCTCTTTTGCAAATTGCCCACGTCTCCAGCTCCATCTGCAAAAGCCATCATATGTTACCAACAAGAGTTTCCTTCAACGGGAGTTTCCTTACCATATCTTCTGACTATCCACCAACGACGTGCACAGCTGATTGGTGGGGCAGTCCTTTAAAAATTAAATATGGCTTGGCTGCGGTTTTTCTCTGTATGTTTATGACACCAGAACTGGCCAAACACATTTAAAAAGCCTTACCAAACCATGTAATCTTCAAAAACATTCAGAAGAACCACGGTATTATACAATATGAGCCCCATAACAACCCACTACAGGCACCACTGAAACCTCCATAACAAAAAGGTGTGTACCACACAGAGAAGACATGATATTCTGTGCAGAGAGGGGAATTTTCGCTTTGCTTTGTATGCTGAAGTTGAAAGACACTTTGAACACGTCATGCAGGTTGACCACAACTGAGCATACTTAGAACTTTTTTCTCTTCCTGAATTATTTTTACACAGACTTGGCTGCCTTTCCATCTGATGTTTTCACATTTAATTTCCCACTCTCCTTCTGTTACACAAAAAGGTTACAAAGTGCTGATTGAGGCCCATCCTGCACTCTCAGAAGGCGCCGCACCACCCTGTGGCATCCACGGGCATAGCAGGACTTTCCGCAGGGATGTGATAGAGCAGAACACTCAAAGCAAAGCATGGCTTAGCTCAAATCCGGATGTATCAAACAGAAATATAAAGAAAACAAAGCTCTCTCTTTTCAGAGGCCATGCGGTCTGTTATCTAAGCCTCCAGGTTTGCGTGATCTCACCACGCTACATGGTCACAGTGCTAGAGCTGAGAGAATCCTATCTTCTTGGCTCACAGTAAAGTGATACCCTTTGAGGTGTGGCTGTAGCCACAGGATATCCTATGAAGTTGGGAAATCCCTCTATCAACGGTGCTCCCCGCCCTTGCTGCACGTCAGGGCTAATCAGTCCTTAAGGCCTGGTAATGAGACGCCCGCCACCACTGTCTGCCAGGCATCGCCAGCCTGAGCCCACACTGACTCTGCTGCCCCTAATGAGTGGTAATCACCCAGCAGCTCCCCACAAACCACTGCAGGGATGCCGGCACGCACATGAGGCAGGCAAGCCAGAAGACGGGAGGGGAGAAAGAGGAAATGTTTACACGGAGTCGCTTAAAAAACAACTTGTAACATTTCTGTGCTTTGTTCAAGAAATGTGGCTCCTTTAAACTTTAAAAACACACAGCTGTTTGATACACACCAGGAACTAATTCAGCACTGTGATAAAAAAAAAAAACCTTTTACAGCTGCAAACTGAAAAATCACTCCTCAGTAAATTTACACACATCCCATTTGTTACCCTGTTGTTTTTGGCATTCTGCCTCACTTAATGGAGCACTGAAAACAATAATACCATCTGAAAGAGCATCAGCTCTGCTTGAGGAACAAACTGATGATAAGAGAGTTTAAGGATATCGCAGTAATTAAATAGCAACTACTATATTTGCTTCTTCCGGATCCTGCGGTGCCTCAGTGATTGGTAAATCCCAGTTGCATGACTGTGGGCAGCCTTCCTGTATATGTCGCACATGAACTAAATAAAAACAAACTCTTGACTCAGATTTAGGACTCGCATTCAGCACGGTTTACAAGGCCACAGAATGACATGCCATTTACCAAAACTCAAATTTAAACCAACACAGTCGTCTCAGAGAGCCCTCTGCTCCCCGATAGGGTCAACTGAGAAAACAAATGACTTCCTCCTCCGACAGCTTACACAATACCTCATCAAGGTGCTGTAACCTATTAAGTCAAGTAACGAAAGCTCGGCGAACATCTCCGATTCAAACGCTAATGATAACGGATTTAGCAGAACCAGCACCTGCCACAACAGGCTGAGGGAAAGAAAATGAGTGCTCACATTCTTGTGGCAAAAGATGACAATTTAAGCGGGTGCCTGACTACGCCAGGAATCCCACCCCACCCTCGACTGCGCAGACTATGGGCAGGAGAGATTGTGTTTATGTTACACTTACGCTCCACCGCACTCTGGAAATTGGGTATGCAACATTGACCCTCTATTTTGAGTAAATCAGTACTCAAGAGGCCCTAGGATGCCTCATGCTCTTGGAATATTTATTTGAACAGGTTTGTGTTAGTGTGTCCCAAAGTCGAGCAGGACTGCACTGTAGTGTCACCGGTGTCGAGTTTCTGGGAAGTTGGCCACGGGGCAGTCACATTTTGTATCTGTGTCACCTGTGCAGGCTCTTTCAGTATGTTTCATGTCCCTCAGCTGCAGGGCTAAATCATTCACTGACACTCATTCATATTCCCTCCTCACCGAGCCATGGAATAATAAATCTGGAGTATCGTAATACCACATGTCTTGCTGCACTACACAGGCTACAGATAGAGAACAGACTGACAGAGGGAATTGAAAACAAGTGCTAACTGAATAAGTAAATATGCATTACCATTAGGACCATTAAGGCTGATGTGGGTGCCAATTTGGCACGACAACCTTAATACACATTGCCTTCCAAGGGCGACACTGCTACAGGGAGGAAGGCAGAAACAGAGAGACGAGTTACATGTGTCCTTCTAATGCAACTTGGGAGCTGAAACCAAAGACGGAGACAGAGAAAGTACTTGATATGTGCGTGAGCATTATAGATGATGACGTTTTACTGTGAAGGGCTGAGATATTTCCATCATACAGAGCTATTACAGGTGCCGTGCAGCATGTTTACATCACGCAGATGCGTGCCAAAGACTTCGGTGCAACACCCAAGAGAACATTTACCCAGACGTGTTAAAAACTGTGTCACAACCCCAACAATCTGGTTAATTCAGACAGTTTGATATCTAGAATTGGATGAGTACTCCCAAAATGTCTGTTCCTTTTCTACTTTTTCTTCAGTTTTTTAACTTTTTATAAGATTCTTACGCCAACATTAAGGAAAGCCTATACATCTACAAGAAGGTAAGGGCCAACAGGTCTAACACACAAGTTTGACGGGCCCTTAGGGGACACTTCATGTGCTCTCTTGCAGATTCACAACAGTTCCCAGATCAACTAACACTCCTGGATCCTGCACAACACCCATACCAACCATAAATTTGACTCTGCTGGAAAGGCTTAGAGTGTCATCACTCCACAGTCTATAGCATTTGTCTCTGAGCACGTCAGCACTGTTTGCAGCCAAGGGGAGCACTAACAACACCCATCAACACGGATATTTGTAGATAATACGGCGAAGCACCAAGATATTTCTCCTGTTTAGTATGAATGCCACCTTAGTACATTTTGTTCCGTCAGTTTCCAAAGATTAGGTGTTATTTGGGGGATTCTTAAGAGAAAGACAGGTGAAACATGGCTGCTCTCCCACCTGACATGCTGACCTCATTTGAATGACCTTGGCTTCCCTGCAGGGTAAATGCTCTTCTATAACTAAAGCAGGAGAAAAAAAACTAAAAGTACAGTTCAATGCATTAGTAGGCACTCTGAAGTGGAGGTCATAGTGGGCTACACCTAAAATCCAAGGCGTTCCCTGGGAATGACTTACTTTGAAATATACACCCCTGTGCTCTTCCTAAATTAAACATTATTGTGTTTATGACATGATTCATGAAACGCTAAATGTTTCAAATTAATTTCCTAACACGTGTTCCAAGTGTTCTTTAAAGTTGATGGAAGCAGCAGAAGTTTAAAACACTTTTTTTTTTTTTAAGAAAACCCCTGCCAGAGTTGGGTGATGTTTATGCTGGATGGGGGAATTTTCTATGCAAGCTGAGCAGACGTTTCGGCCACCAGTTCAGTCAGATTGCTTTATTGTTACCAGCTGTGGAGTCTGAGGCATATACACTCACCTTTCGCTCCGCGGCTGTTTTCAGAGTCGACTAAGGATATGATTTTACAAGTGTTTCAGCAAAATAATCACTCGACCGCTACCTGCCATTCAAACGTGCCAGGGGTTACTTTACACTGGGCGCTGGCTCAATTGTCAGGGAAAGAATGGGGTGAACTCTCCTTGGCCAAAATTACTCAGAGGCGGCGTGTAGCTAACCTATAATAGATGCGGTGTTAATGGGCTTTCTAAGATACTCGCTGACCCTGCTTGTCTCAAAAAAAATGTAATTGTCAGCAACTTCAGTGAAGCCAAATCACGTGCAGACAACCTGCTGCAGCCACCAGCTGCGAGGCCGCTGAGCGCTGCGCAACCGCGTCCAAATGACACCTCGCTGACCCGCACATATTAATGCAATCAAAACAACTTATAAAACGAGTCAAAGTTGATTCAATTGTTTTTGTTGCAGACTCGCTAAAGAAACTTAAAGAAACTTTTCAGTGAGTTTAAAGGAGAGGGGGGAAACAAAAAGTTGTTACCTGCTTTCAGGAACCAATCAAATCAATGAAAGCAGCATCATGGACATACTGTAGTGTCTGTCAGTCCTTACCCGAAATATGCTGCGGTTGGTCCAGGCAAGTTGAGAAGATACACTATAACTGTGAACGATAACCATCCCAGGAGTAGGTGTCCATCCAGCATTTTGCTGCGGCTCCAGGGCAGATCATTTCGTTTCTCCTGAGTAGCTGTGTAAAATCCCTTGTCGTACGTTCAACACTTCTTATACAGAGAGGAGCTGCACTGCGCTCCTCCCATCCGCAGAGAGAGAGAGAGAGAGAGAGAGAGAGAGAGAGAGAGAGAGAGAGAGAGAGAGAGAGAGAGAGAGAGAGAGAGAGTAATATGGCAATACATAGAGAGAGCTGAGTTGATTCACAAATCACTCTCAGGTTTCAGACAGATAAGTCTTCCCAGTAGCCTTCGTTTATGATTGGCATGACAATTTATCCTCTGCGGGCGTTTTAAGCACCATACCGTCAGTGTTTGTGCAGACTGAGGTCAGTCTGAGCTGGCCTGTATATGATCAAATACTTGTTTACCATCAGTCAGTGACAGTTTATTTCCAGAATGGCAAACCCTGAATTTGTATAATCCAGCACAAGCAGGATAATACAGTAGTACTAGCCTGGAACTGTAGACCATTATGGCTTAAAAGAAGTTGTAGCTAGACCTTTTAGATTTTTAAAATAGTTCATTTTTGTGCAGGAGTTGAAAGTAACTAAGTACGTTTACTCTACTATTGTACTTAAGTACTCAAGTATTGCACTTAAGTACAGTTTTGGCATATATGACAAAATACTGAGGAAAATGATGAAAGCTCCAGATCAGACACCGAAGCAATTTGAACACATGTAGACCTTATGTCGAGATAGTTGTGTTGTTCCAAGGTCGGCAATTAGGTTTTAATTTGAAGTTTGACATATTTAGTAGGTTACTTAGTGAACTTTTTCAAGATTTTGCTTAAAACTTCTACTTTACAAACTTTCTGAGGCAATTATTGTACTTTATAGTCCTCTACATTTATCTGACAGCTGGAGTTACTTTTCAGATTTACACAGAAAACATATGATGGGATTGTGTAAAATATGATGCATTTTGTTATACATTAAACTGTCCAACTGTATTAAGGTAAAATTAGCTCCAGCTGCAACAGTAAACTTGTATTCACTTACAGGGGCCATTGTGCTGCATAGAAAGTGCTTTTGCTTTTGATACTTAAAGTGCGTTTTGCTCAAATAGCTACTTTTATAATTAGTGTGCGTAAGTAAGGTTTTAAATGCAGGATTTTTACTTGTAATTGAGTATTTTTTACATTGTAGCATTGCTAGGTAAATTATCTTAATGTATAAAGGTTTATAGTCCAAAACTGTGGCATTACAAACTAATATTCAGCCTATGTTGTCATGCCTGTGTTGATTTTATCAGTCATAAAGGCATTGTATATTGCAGAAAAATCTCCCTGTTTAGTAGATTTTTGATTAAAGATTGTTTGTTGAAGTTAAATATCAGTCTGGTCTTGCCTTTTGTGAGGCACAGTGATCACTTCTCCTAAACCATGAGTTCATCCGCAGTTCACAATGAAAAAAGCAAATTCATCCGCAAATATAACTGTAGGCGATTTCGCAAGAGCTGAAGACGAAACCTTTAATCACTTTGAAAAATATCATATTGAGCACCATAAATCAATTGGCAAACTATCAATCATTCTGGCAAATTAATCTGAATCCTTTGGCAGGCCTGCTCTTGAAAAATATTTACTCTTCCTACGCATTTGATTGCATAAGATTTTGAGATTACCAAAACATTTATTTATTGTCACAGAAAAGATTCTCTAACATGCAAACACTATCGAATCACTTGTATTAAAAAGTATTGTAAAATTCATACATAGACATACAGTGTAATGTTTCAAAGCTTGAAACAAATAAAGTTAACTAAATCTAACGTTAATATTACTATTTTAAGATTATTTCATGACAGTAATTCCCAGGAACATTTTTACTCACATGACAATAATATTTACAGATTTATTCTCAAGCACGACAGCCGTAATAAGTGAGAAGCAGTATTACAGATGTGTTGACTAAATTGACGTCTTGATTTGTAAACAATATCTACTGACTTTGCCAGCTGAGAATGTCTTTAGTGGGACAACCGTACTTAACTCCTGTGTAAACACCTTTCAGTGGCTCAGCTACCACCTGACATCTTTTGTGTCCGCACACACCTTGATTTCTGACACGTAAAGAGAGAGAAAGAGGTATCTGAACTTGGGAAGGGTCCAGGTTTTCTCAGCTACACCTGGGGAGCGCTCCTGCCAGGATTCGGGATGAAGTCTATTCATTCCCAATCTCAAACAATATCCAGCCCGTACACCGCAAACACACACAGCCACAGATGGGCCAAGTGGCTAGACAGAGCCAAGTTTCTACTTACTGTGTGTAAACAAAATGGCACCTCAAATTAGAGATTAAAGTGAGCAAGCTTGACAATTCAGGGTTGCGTGCTTCACATAATACTGGATCTCTTATGATCGTTCCCGTCAACAGATTGCCAGTTATTCAGTGTGTGTGTGTGTGTGTGTGTGTGTGTGTGTGTGTGTGTGGGTGTGTGTGGTATCTGATTATGAGTGAACATGACATGCAGACTTGCTGCATTGAAGAATGTTATTTCAAAGCAAAGGTTTGACTTTTTAGTACATTTTTCCTGTTAGCTTTGCTTAGCATAGAGACTGGAAACAGGTTGAAACAGCTAGCCTAGCCTAGTTCTGTGAACCTGTAACAAAATCCACCTACAAGCTGCTTTTAAACTCACTAATTAACTAATTGTTTCTCATTTATTTAGTCTGTTCAAAACCAAAGTGTAAATCTTAAACTTGGGTTTTTGATAGTGGGTTATAGGCTACTGCATGTTGCGACTATTTCTTGGGCATGTGCAGAGACTTCCTGAAGTATTGTATCACAGTGAGGTTTTTTGAACGATAGCGAGGCAAATATTGTTGCCATCGGACAGAGACCTCTTTATGCTATGCTATGCTATGCTATGCTATGCTATGCTAAGCTAACCGGCTGATCGGCTTTTAAGGTGCTGCTAGGCAGATTTAGTTTTGCTCAGAGCCTGGCTATTACCCTCTGTCTGCAGTCTTTGAGCTAAGCTAAGCTAATTGACTGCTAGCTGTAGCTTCAAATTGAATATTTTCCAAAATGCCAAACTAATGCTTGATCATTTAAAATGTAAACAAAATGTTGCTTAACTTTCTTTCCACAAGATGATAGATAAGTACTTGTATAACAGTATTACTCACAGCTAAGGTTGTAAGTCTTGTGAATTTGCTGTTTGCATGATTTCCCTTTCAACTCATGCTAAATATCATTCACACAATTCACACAGGTGAGCACATGAAAGCACAGGAATGCATTTTTCTTTTAACATTATAAGCTTGTCAGTCATTCCTAAAGGGCAGTTCTTCAAAAACCTGTAGGCCCCCAGTAAGGACCATGCTTCTTAATAACACCTGGTTTTAAGGAGATCAGCGGGAGGGTTTGTCGGTACATGACAAGAATGGACACTAATCCCAAGCTATACCCACTGGTCCTGCATGTCTCTTGAGTGGGATAATTGATTCCCACACCCTTCTTAAAACACATTCGCCCCCTCTTCTCAGACCCGGCAACCGGGAAAACAGAGCTTGTTTCATTCTGGTGTCGAGGGAACATGGCCATGAGGACAAAAGCGTGTGTTTTTTTTTTTTTTTAACCAGGGCTCCTATGAGGGTTGAACTGAGGCCTGTCATAAGTGTTGTAGGTGGTAGCAGAAATTTGTTTGGTAATGGACACTAATCTCTTTAGGCTGTCGGGATATTTTTCGCTCCCTCCTGGTGGAGATACTCCCTTACCCTCTTCTACCATCAGAAGCTAACATGCATATATAAATCATCAAAATGCATTTTCAATAACAACCAATGTAACAATGATTCTTCTGGAAATAGTCGTATCAGATGTCCATGAGAAAGTCACCCTTAGGTAACAATGTAGGAGAAATCAACTTTGTTTCAGCTCCAAGTGTGACTAGAATACTCACACTTTCAGTGTTAGCCTGCAGTATTGTATTTCTTTTGCAATTATAATGAGGCTCCTCTGTGCATTGAGGTTAGTCTGTGCATCGGCTATTTAAATGAGCTGGAATGTGCTTTGGGACGTTGATGGAGTTTGAGGTATTTCCTTGAAAGGAATTCCGGAAAAAAAAAAAAAGTCTCCTAAAATGCATTCAAAACATTTCAATGTAGCCTACAGTACATGTGTTTGACACATAGTGTGTGAAGGGCATCTGCTGCATGTCCATATAAATGAGTCAAATAAAGAGATCGAGAAAGATGAAGTTAATAAATATAATGCAAGACAGATTGTGTCTCGTAGAAAGTTGTGCAACATGCAGAGTTAACATAAAATATGGTATTGTATTCTACATGTAAAAAAAATTTTTTTTAGTAAAGTGCAAAGATTAGATTCCCCTCCCTCTCCTCAGAGTCTTATGTATTAGCCTTGGTCTGACCTTGTCTTGATATCACATCCCTGGAGAGGAATGTAAATCGTATCCGTCCAATCCCAACCCAGTTACCACCAAACTCCTCGTTCTCACCACCCCTACTCCGCTGCAGGGCCACATGATCTTTTCCATGTACCAGACATAATTTGTGGCTTAGGTTTGGAGGCTGACGGTGCGTCTGCGCCACTCTGCTGTTTCAGGCGTTGGGTGCACCATGTGCAGCAGTTCTCAGGATTCAGGATTCTTGAAAAGTCTGTACTCAGGGGCTGGAGAGGTAGCTGTTGTTTATGTGAACTCAGTGAAAGCGCTGTCATCCTCTTGTGTTGGTTTGATCCCATCCCGGAGACAAAACAGATCAGATATTGCTAATGAATACATTTTAAAGGAGGAGAGCAAGGAGGGGGGGGGGGGGAAATCACAATCCCCAACAAAAAAAGTAACTAAATGAGGAAAAGATACCACTAAAAGGTGTTCTCAGAGTTTAGAACATTACAGACTTACTGTCTCTGGGATTTACTTTCTGTGCAGAATCCAAAACAGTAGTAGCAGTTTAAAGAAGGAGCACCTTGCTATAAAAAAAACACCATAGTGGAACTTAATCCCGGTGCTTCATTTGTGGCATGTAACCTATGGTCCATGCACATTTTCTAGTGACATGTTATGACACACTTGAGCCAAATTGTATGTGAGCATGTGGCGGCTTGTCCATTCTTGAAAGTGTTTAAGTAGGCACATCTAAGCTAAGCTGCTGCTGTTGTGTTGCTGTGGGAGGGAACATGAAATACCTTTAATACAAGGTGAAATGGTTGGTTGTATTAAACATGATATTCCAAAAGTGATCCCTTAACTTTAGTTTGGTCTGACATTAAAGAAATGATCTTTCCGAAGGCATCTTTGGGTTTATTTTATTAACATTTTTCATCTGTTGGCGGCGAACAGCTTTGCTCATTCAAGCATCAATTACATTTCCTGTCTTGCAAACAATGACATTATTATCTGACATTAATATCAAACCACAGTCGACTGGGTTTTTTTTATTGCCAAAGCCGCATGATTCAATCCACTCTTTGGTTTCCTAGCAACCTGTGAAACACCCTGCTTGAATGGTGTTTACAGAATCGCAATTTTCTATTTGCCCTTGAACAAACACGGCCATTCATCCAGGTTCACTTCGTCTCACTGGAGAAAGCATCTACAATGACACAACACAGTCTCAACAGTAAAAGTAGTGACATGTGGAGAGTTGGAGCCAGGAAAGTACAGGTTGCTGTGCGAAGACAGACGATATGGTAGACATATAGTGAATGGGTCGTGCTCTTGACCAGCAGGTGGTGTTGATGGAATGGTATGATCTGCTTTGCTTAGCGTTAATGAAACAAGACAGAGTTCAGCAGAGCAGCTGCAGTCTGTGCAGCCTCCCTCTCAGCTGATTGCGACCTCGGCTGACCCAGAGGAAAGTGTCATTGTGTGGAAAAGACCAGAGAAAAAGAAGGTGGAGATATGGAGCCTCACGCTCTCTCTCTCTCTCTCAGCAGTTGATAGAAAACACTGCACCCTGATATGACACACAGGGCTGTTCCTGTAATTAAAGCTGTGCTGTCTCTTCTTGTATTCTGGCCTCCGGAGCTTCATCCCGCTTGCTAAATGTGTGACCTCAGCTCTAACACAACTATCAAAGTCCCTCTGAGGAAAAACCTTGTGACCAAAGGCTCCCATAACAGTCCAAGACTTCAGTTTTAGACAACATGAGACTCAACAGGCTACACATGCTGACAGACTAAATGATTGTAGGTCTTCAGGTGCACCTATTTGCTTCTCTTGGCCGCAAATGTTAGTTGGGACCGCTTTAAATTAAAGGATTAAAACCAAACCATACATCTGTTTTATTGCTTTTAAATCTTGCTTCAGCTTTTGATACAGTTGACCAGGTATATATGAAGATACTGTATCTCTGAAAGGACATTTTAGCGTGACTATTAATCCTCAATTACACTCATGGAATACCACAGGGATCCGTCCTTGGCCCTTTGCTATTCTCGTTCTACTTGCTTTTATATCATATCTATTTTTAGTCTGATAATTCTCATTTCTACATTTATTTTGATTTGAAGTATCTTATATATTTTTTAATTGAACTGTGCTAAATCAGGAGTTATTAGCAAAAGTTGTAGAAATCTCAGGGTTTGTTTTTGATCATTTTGCAAAGTCTGTTGTCCAAATCTCTCCCCGATTAGATTAGTTTCATTCTCTATTCATCAGTAGAATCACCTGGGGGTTTTTGATGATGGTGAGGAGGAACATGTCAGTCTAAAATCTCTACTGGGTTGAGATCTGTTGACTTTCGGACGCTGTATGGAAGCATCGGCATTCGTTATGTTTCGCCACTTGTTTATTCTGATTTTTCATTTAATTTGCCCAAATCATCTGAACCGGCTGAACTGAACATCTCTCTATCCTCATGCTTCACTAACATACAGTACAATATGACGTGTGTATCTCAAAGCTACTAACTAATCTGACCTCAGAGGCTACGAAGACCGTTTACATTAAGATTTAGAAGTTGTCTCCCATGATTTGTCTTATCAGAAACCTTTTTACACCCTTTATTACCAGAAGGCGAGCAGGCGAGATAGGGACGTCAACGCCTGTGGTAATGCCCATCCTGCAGATAACGTCAAAGCCGAGGCAGACCCTTTGCTTTGTTCCCATGTCTGGAGACTAACAGAGGAGTACAAGGGAAAGTGATAAGTTGTTTCCAGGTATGAGCTCTTGGGGTGTGTCACAGCTTTTTGAGGCACAGCTGTCCTCCCTTTCCCTTGGAAGGGTTGAAATTCAAACAGAATCAAGAGTCGTTTACAAGTTGCTCTGCTTTTTGTCATCTTTTCAGCAGATGAGATTGGATAATAAATTCTTAGAGATAGCTACTTGCTGAGACTGTATTTCCTATTCTTCCATGTTGTGCCACTAATGTCTGTGATTTACTAAACTGGCCACTCAAAACTATTTTACAATATAAATTTGTTGGATTGATATTTGACACAAGCACATTTTCCCGGGGAATAATAAGAATTGGATTAAATTGTATGTGTATATCCGGTCTATTACTTTTTGTATTTTTATTTAATTTCACGTATATGTATTTACTCATTGTGTTTTCATTTTATGTATTTATGTCATTTAATTCTATTTGGATTTATTTAATTTGTATTGTTTTTAAATGCTGTTCTAATGCATCGCTTTAAACAAGTACTTGAAAGGTGCTATACAAATAAACATGCTTTTGCCTTAACGTTGTAAAGAAGTATATAAATGTATTATATAATATATATACTATATATATATATATATATATATATATATATATAGACCACATGTGCTTCAAATTTAGATTTTCTTTCTATTAAAAGTTCAACAGTGACAATAGATATTGTAATTCCATTACAATGCTGACATCTAGTGGTGCTGTCACATTTGTACACAACAAAGATTTTCAATTGTTATGCGTAGAAGCTGCGGTTAAAACTAAATTGTATTTGCCAGTTGCATCCCATTAAGACACTTGAATGCACAAATTAACATTAACAGCTTCATGGCACATTAGGAAAATATTCATGGAAAAGTCAGTGAAGTAATGAAAATGTGATTAGTTCAATATTTGTGTAATGCATGATGTTAGTGAAGCTGCGTTCTGTCAAACAGAGGGAGTCTGAATGAGGCCTGTGATGCAGAGCAATGACAAGAGTCACTTGTCGGACATGACTCGCTGCTAACGGCACTTTGCTAAATGACATCATCGTCACAGTGAGGTCAACATGGGCACACAGAGGTGCCATGATGTCCATGTTTCAGGGGTGAAACCTGAATAGGATGGACTGCAGAGACAACATGGTGGGAAACATGTTGATGGAGAAGAAATCAACATAATCCAGTCTTTGGAAAAGTGTATGCACTATGTGATCACTTTATATAAAACTTGATTGATTTTTATGGTATGCAAACATTAAACGTGTTTTACACACGTGTTAGCACTTATTAAATCTCTTATTGAATTAAATGATCTACAGTTAGTAGTTATAAACTGAACAGGCATCTCATTTTTCACATGCATTTAACACCCTCGCTGAGTTGGCCTCTGTGCCAGTGCTGACAGCTAGTGGGGAGGAAAAAAGGCCAAGTTTCAGATGTATCCATCTGCAGCTGCCCAAACCCTCCGGCTCCTCTGTGCAGTGCTCCAGTTAGTCACTCTGTGTATGGTCATTTAGTGGCAATGTCTGAAAAAGACAACATTATAGAATAAATATTTACTCGATGATGATTATTAGTAGTAGTTACATTTTTATTATTAGTATAAAGTAGTAGCAGCAGCAGTTGTCGGTATATGAGTCATTGTAGTAAGTCTAATTTATAATAATAATAATAATAATAATAATAATAATAATAATAATAATAATAATAATAATAATAATAATAATAATAATAATACAATTATTATCACTACTACAATCAATTTTACTATAACTGTACTTTTGATTGTAATTTTGGTGGAATAAATCAAAGTAATATTAATCAAAAGACATTCCTGATGACATTGTTCAGACCTTACGATTAAGTAAAAGTAGCAATAATTTAATATAAAAATACATTACAAGTAAAAGTCTTGGATACAAAATTAAAAGTGGTATCAACTAAATGTATATAAAGTATCAAAATCAAAAATACTCATCATGCATATCCTGTCATTATTAGATATTACTGCATATGGAGATATTATTATTAATGCTTAAACCTGCAAACAGATCTGGGAGGTCGCATTTGAACTAATTTATATAATCTGCAGCAATCCATCATATTTTATAAAGATCAAAGGTTGTATATATAACATCTGCAAAGTAACTAGTAACTATAGCTGTCAAATAAAGTAAAATGTTTCCCTTTGAAATTTAATGATAGTATGAAGTAAAATGGAAATACTCAAAGTACAAATACCTCAAAATTGCACCTACGTACAGTACTTGAATAAATGTTTTCAAGTGTAACATTCTACTGTATTGTACTGTATGAAAAGCAGAAATATAGATAGCATGCCTCAGCCTCATTGTAATCTGAGGTTTAATCATTTTGTTGTGTTTTTGCCAGGGGTGCAGTGCACAATAATGTCCACTAGATGGCGCTAACATATTTAATTTTCAGGGCGTGTGCGCCATGTGTTGCCTCCTCCAGGCGAGTCATTAAAGTTTAGCATGTGAACACTTTTGGGAAATTAGAGAACAATGACAGGTTTGACTGAATACATGTTGTTTGAACATCTATTTCCAAATTAGCTTCAACAGGTGAAGTAAACTTAAATTCAATATTTTACAGAAAAGTTGAATCAGAGAGCAAATAAAACAAAACAGTAGGCTACAATTAAAAATGTGGAATATAATTCGTTTCTGTTTTGATATTAACTACACAAAATTGGATACAGTTGTTATACAAATACACAGTCTACCAATCTACCAACAGAGTTGTCTGTTATTAACTATTAAACGAATCCATGCTTTGCTGCTAAATGCTTCTGCTGGCTGTCTTATACAGCGATATAAAAAAACGGTGCCTGCAGCTTCATTAATATGCAGATTTAATTTAACTGCACATTAATAGTTTATGCTGCCATTGGTCAAATGATCACCCTTGGGTGAACATACTTTATTTTTCAGTCCCTCCAATCCACAAATGTACTCTGAAGTATTACTGAAAAACTGATTTGATATACTTTTATATTATAATTTACTAGTAGTATTAGTATCATTACTCGATGCTACAGACAACCACACATTTTGACTTAAAAACAATGAACAGTGAAAATGTTCCGTTTAAAAAAAAAAAGGGGTGACAACTGATTTCTTGTGATACATTTTAGAAATGTTTTTCCTCTACACAGCCCATTAGTCTGATGTTGCACAACTTTTTTATCTGCAAGTAAGCATCAGTGCCTATAAATGGAGACACCTCCTATTAGATCAGCTATCAACAGCCACTTGACATTGAGAAAAGGAAACAGACAGACTGCCTTTTAAACTCAGTGGTGCGGCCACTTTTATAGAATATTTCGTTAGAACAAACTGTTTGGCAGCTCACCATGCAGGCAGCTTTAAAGTTAGGCTCTTCAAGCTGTTAACAGCACAGTTAAAACAGTGCAGGAAGTAATACCATGTAAGAACAAACGTTTCATACTCAAAATATGCCTTTTTGACCTACACCTCAGTAAGCGTCTAATTTACGATGACAAGAACCTTAACGACACTGGGGGGGGTTTTTTGTGCCATTTTACAATCTCAGAGTATTATTTAAAAGAACAAACAGTGTAGTGACAGAAAGCAAAAATAATTTTATTTTTATTTTACACTTTAAAGAATAAATTAATTAAATATATGCCAAAACCATTAAGGATTTCTTTGGAAAAAATTCAATTTAGCATATTATCTAGTTTTATCCAGTTCATGGTGAATTCACCAGACCGTAGGAAAAACTTCTCAACTTCTAATTTTACATTCATGACAAACAGGCACAAATAAAGGACTTCAGACCTTAATAATGGTCTCAAGCAATTCACACATATTTATTTCTGCATTTTAGAAGCTTCAAGCCAGGGAGTGAAATCCGGACAGGTTGTTATAGCTACCAATCCACAGGGGTTCCGATGTCTATTTAAAACCCCTCAGACCCTCCCTCTCTCCTTTAAACAACATTATATATCACACACACTGCATGCTAATGCGACCAATTCTCAATGAGCACTAAAACACATCTTAAAATTAGCTCATTCTGTTGTCTGAGTTCAAACTGCCTGACAAGGCAACAGAGGGAACATATCATCAGAATTCCCCCTTTGGCAATACCTGCTGATTGGGTCTTAAAAAAAAGCAAGCAGCTTTTAACTTTTAATATTTGGCTCCCGAGTTCTGCCACGAGTAGTCGCGAAAGATAGATTCTCCCTCAGTGTTTTTGGATAATAAAAATCCATCAGTGCAGATTCGTTTTTTTTTCAATCTTTAGTTAAAATCTCAGTGCGCGTATGAGCGCGCATGTAGACTTTCTGCTGGAGAAGTTTTAGCTCAACTTTAAGGATGATATACCTTGGATGTTTCCTGTTGCTCTGTGGGCTTACGCATGTCATGGCAAGTTATCCCATCTGGTGGTAAGTTATATTTTCATTATATCCTCGAACGAATGGTGACATGTTTTTTTAAATGTTGAGAAGTATCTGCTGATCCGTTTGTGTGTCAGTTTGAGTGGTTATTTCGTTTCTGACAGCAGCGGAACATTGAGGTGCACTGGAAGTTGTTTTGAGACGATTATCATGTGTGTTGAGGCGCAAAGGATAAGGATAGTCATTTAAGGAGAAAAACACGCTTTTAATTTGAAATTTATATCAGAGAACAGACCTGTAGAAACCAAAACAACTGACGAAAAAACATGTTTCTAACTAAATGTTATGTTTATTTTTTAATGCTATGGACACCGACAGTTACAGCATGAACGATGCAATTTTACTAAGACCAATTTGCAGCAGGTGCAAAGTTTGTGTGCTTGTAAGTGTGTGTGTGTGTGTGTGTGTGTGTGTGTGTGTGTGTGTTAGTGTGTGTGTGTGTGTGTGTGTGTGTGTGTGTGTGTGTGTGTGTGTGCGCGCGCGCTCGCTCGCGTCCACTCATGTGTGTATGGGGTCAAAGTGGCACAGAATAAATATGAAATGTTGCCCAGAGTTTAACCTTAATGCTTGGGACAAACTGATAATGTAAAACATACTGTATATGCGTAGTCTATTCTTTATGCAATTTAAAATATTTATGGTAATATTATGAGGATAACTATCACAACATTTGAAATAGAAGCATTTATTGTTTCTTATCAGACTTGGGACAGTCTGTTCTCACTGTTAAGTAAGTTTAACTGAAGGCTTAACAAACAAATTCATTAATTTGAAGTGTGATAGCAACACTTTCTTGCATTTTTTTTTCCCTTTAAATCATACAATAAACGCAGTCACTGCAGAGCATGCACTAATGAGGTTGTAAATGAATGTCCTAACTATTCCTCGTATTTAAGAAACGGACAAACATTACTACTTAGCACTATTTTTGGGAACGTTTTGTTTTTTGTATAAATATCCTGTCTCATCTTCTTTAGAACCTCTTGTCTGGTTTCACAATGTTAAAGCCTGATCCATCAGCTACACACATCAATCCCAAATGTCTTGTTACCGCTAAACAAACAACTAATACGTGTTTTATTTTGAATAAAATCTTTAAATATGTGGTTTTGCTTAGATTTTGGGTGTACCGTACTACTTCCCTTAATGGGGCTCCTGGTGGTAATACTGATGAGAAACTAATTACACTCACAGCTGGAAGGAAATCCTGATATAACAGTGGGTGGAAAAAAACTGACCCAAACCAGTCCAAAGTCCTGGTTCTAAAAGTTAGTGCATATAGTCACACTGGATGCTCTACCAACAGTATATTTGTTGTGTTTTATCACCTGCTTTGAGAATCTTTTGCACTTTTGTTTGTTTGATGCCAGTGTGTACAGTGTCATGTTTTAACACACTCGTGCACACTGGCAAACAGAAAAAAAGAAAAGCTTTGAATTTCAATCTCCAAAAGAGCTTTTTTTTTTTTCATTTCTTTTTTTGTGGAGCCAGTTTTGAATGACACAATGGAAAGCAGGTTTCCATTCTGTCATAACAAAACTGCAGCAAGTCGAGAACTAACTTATGTGTTGATGGTTTGATTTTGGAGTGTGGGTGAGCTCTTTGATTGAAGAGTGTAACTACAGAAGCAAAAGAGTGGCAGGTAAACATAACGGGAATAAGTTTGCTGTATCACTCCTACCAGTACAAACAATCTTTGACTGCAGAAGTAACACATGAAGTCACCTTGAGTTGAACGTTCTTGACCTAATACTGTAGTTCTTTTTTTTTCTTGCAAGACTACTGGTGTGTTTTTTGTTTCATAGCAACTCATCCAAAGTCAAATAACGTGGTTCCTTTTGGATTGAGCTCAATACGGCTGCATTGTCTCTCCCGTTTTCAAACAGCATGTCAGCTATTTAAGAGCTTTCGCTTCTGTGAAAAGCAACCTGTGATGTTTCGCTGACAGAATCTGCTGAACTTCGCTTCAAGTGGCCATCGGAACTGCATCACACTCAACCGATGTGCCACAGTAGTCTCTGGGGATAGGGATATGTACTAAGACAGGTTCATGTCTGTCTCTACTCGACCTGCCATGACATAGCCTGGCTGCAACCCGCCACCCCCCCACCCCCTTCCCTAGTCCACCCCACCTTAGAAGATAAATACCTGGAGGTGAAAGCTTGCCGCACATTCCTTTTCCCAAACATATTCTCTTGATGTCAAAGTCGGCTCCAAGGCCCCAGGGCCCCAGGGCCCACGAGTAAAGTGGTAATTCTAAGGTACCCTGCTTGGGCTTGCTGAAATATGCATTAAACCTGCCCTGGATACACTTAGATGAGAGGGGGAAAGTCATACTGAGACAAAAATTTAATATGATATATGCTTTACTTAAGTATTTATTTATGACCGTTTTCATTAAAGTGTTCATTTGACACCTTGAACCTTCACAACATTAGTTAATCTTCTTTTTTGAACACTTACACTGAATATGAGTCTCTTAGGAGGGCAGCTGGTGTGAGGAGGATGAATACATTTCTCAAGAAGTGGAAAAAATGAAAGCAAAAGCACTCAATAGATGCTTAATCCAGCATTTAAGTTTAAATAGTTGTTAGAGCTGGTGTCCAACATCGCTGTTCTTTATTCAACAGCTCCTTAAAAACAATCATAAATCATCCCTGGTGGAACATGCCCGGCCTCCTCTCTTAGGCCATTTCCTAACACAGGAAGAGGTGGCATGCATTACTCAGACCCTCTGAGACAGACACAGACACGTGCGTGAGTGGAGCTAATGAAGCACATTGACTCATGATGGTTTTGTGTGGCACAGTTCAGCAAGATGACCTGGCAGAAACTGATTCAAAAAGACCCTCCCAGGTGTAGTCTTGATGAGTAGTAAGGCTCATTACAGACTCTGGCCAAGAGGAAACACCGATATGACATTTATTATGCATTGTTTTCTGCTGATGGGATACATTTGGTGAACGTTCACTAATGCAAAAGTCTTTCTCAATGATGGAGTTGATGTAAATCCCAACCTCAGAGGTGTCACATTTATTCCTCGTAGAGGAAAAGAAAGCAGAGGCGGTTCAAGACCATACTGACAGTAGGACAACTACTTGTAGGACTAATACTTGTAAAGAATGCAGGCCTGCAGCAATTGTTTTTACCTCCCTTCAGTCCCAGTAAACATCTCACGATGATGAACCTCTGATGAATTGTTGTACACTTTGTTTTGCATTTCATCTCTGTTGTGCCTGTTGGAGGCAAACCAAAAGTCTGCACCAGTTTGGGATGTGGACTCAGGTTTCTGCCGGGAAATATGCGCTTCAGGGTGTATGGACTGACAAGGGCCAAAGAGAGGCCAGTATGTAATAGGAGTGCCCTTGTTTACTGATGGATGTTGCAGACAAACTGCAGACAAATGCGATTTCCTCAGGAGTCATTTTCAACTTGCCATTGCTCGCTTACTAGATGTCTCATTTATGATTAACTAGAGCGGTCTTGTCTGTAGAAATAAGGCGAGCAATTCTGTTAAAACCAGTGTGACACACAACTCTGACATTTGCTAACTGGTTCACTCTTGCGGATGACTTACACACACCTTGACCACAGACATCATTAAAGTGCAATATTAAAAATGTAATTAAATCAGCCTTTAAATTTTCCCCGTCATACATGAGGCATTCAAGGTCAACGTGTTTTGCTGCCATCAGAAGTGGTCAGCCAGGGGTCAGTTGGCTGAGGAGATCTTTTCTTGGGCTGTGAGCCTTTAAAGAAAGCAGCCTGAGGCCAGTGTCAGGAGTTTTAGTAATCTTGTTGTGATCAGCGATTAGTCCTTGAACAACAGTGAACGGGTCAACAGAGAGTGAGCTAACTGAGCGGCAAAAGACTGCACACCTGCTCTGGCTCAGCCTTTGTGTAACAGCTACAGTAACTATTATCGAGCCCATATCACTCAGGGGAGGATCAGCAGATTACTGTTGCCAGTGTTCGCTCTTTATTAGACAGTTGAGGTGAAATGTAGACTCGTCTCGATTGCCAACAAGCTACTCTGTTGATACTCTTGCCAAAGATAATAGGAACTCTATTAAATAATCAATTCAAAATATTGCTTTTGGTGGCATATCAATACAAATGTAATAGCTCAGGTCAGCGGGTCATGCATTTATAGAAAATGTATTTGTTTATATAAATTACAATAATGCTTACACAACATTATATGCATGCTTTAATAAAGAGCTGACATGCAAGTCCAACCAATTACCCACCTTTAGTATGAGCCAATAAGGCTTTCTGTGATGTGGGAATGTACAAGCACAGAAGAGTCTAATGTTTCTTAAAATTGGGATAAGTTACACACTATTCAATGATGCAATGGATATCCTATTTCTATGATTACTAGTTACTAAAAGTCCTAATTGAGAGGACACAGAAAATAAAGACAGAAAGATAGAGAGAAAGCAATAAAGGGAACGAGACAGAGATATGTAATCAGTGAACCAAGTTTGCACTTGTTGTATCCCAGAATACCTTCCTCAAAGGAAAAAAGGGGGGGCTGGGTTCTGTGTTACACTTAATACACTCTCTGAAGTTTCAATGTAGGGTTTGCACTCTTATTACCCTAAGCCAAAGGCCTGTTAAGTGTGCGGACAGTTAATAACAAGGTGTAGTTTTCCAAGTTGTCAGCTTAAGGTCTATGAAGACCTCTAGATGCATTGTGGACTTTCATCTTAGACAGAAACACTGCCTGCTTCTGTGGCAGGAGGGCTGCAATTTCAATACACACAAAGGCCAGGTGTCTGCAGAGAGGGTAGTTGAAGGGATAAAGGATGGATGCCTAATGGTAGCATCTGATACAGTTAATAAACACACACAATCAAACTCAGACGTAAAATTACCCTGCACCTGGAGAGGGAAATTAGCCTTCCCCTTCAGTGCAGTTAAATCAATAGATTAAGATAGACAGATAAGATGCAATCATGACAATGTGACTTCCCCTCTCCTTGTAGGTCACTAGCAGTGGGCCACCAGTACTCATCCCTGGGCACTCAACCCATCCTCTGTGGCAGCATCCCGGGTCTGGTGCCCAAGCAGCTGCGCTTCTGCCGGAACTACGTGGAAATCATGCCCAGTGTTGCAGAGGGGGTAAAGATTGGCATCCAGGAGTGCCAGCACCAGTTCCGAGGTCGACGTTGGAACTGCACCACAGTCAATGACAATCTGGCCATTTTTGGGCCAGTGTTAGATAAAGGTAATGTTACACAGCAAACACATGCATGGGGGATTGTAATAAGATGTGCAGTGTGCTCTCTTTATTGTCATCATAGTGCACATATGCAAGTCAGTGTGCTTCATGCAGATTCCGCCAATATATACGTGTTTCAACTCCCCCAAAAGATTCCTGGCGTTTTAGTTTGGCACCATCACTGTGGTTTATTATCTGTGATTAACAGACATCAAAGTGATCAACCATATTCCCCTTTTCCAAACCAGCTTTTGAAAGGTCAGACAAAACCAGCTTTTGCAAAAGTGCTACTTGCCCATAAACAGAGTACAATTATCAAAGTAAGAGGCTGTCAAGTCTCAAGAATCAACATATGCATGAAAATATATGACAAACACAACAGCAACATATTCCCCTGAGAAAAAAAACTAGTTTTTAATTAAAGAATTGGTAAGAAAGTATAAAGCTTTTAGTTACTGCACGTAACATTACACCTACAATACTTTTACTTTGGTGACGCTGTCTGACCCTACTGCCCCCAAACTATGTTTCTGGTACTTTCTTAGAAGTTAGTTCTTCAAAGCACCTGCAAATAGACTGGAACTGAAAAAAGAAAGCGTCTTATTGTATCTCTATGCTGATTAACTCTTCCATTAACGATTCTATATTCTCTCCGTCTTATATTTGCATAAGAAAAGCTGCCCTCCCTGCGTGCATCATTCATTTTGCTCTTTCAAATCCTTGTTTAAATAGACTTTGGACTGAACAAGCTCTGAGCAGCCTGTATGCATGAAATAATGTACACAATTAAGACGAGTGAGTTCTGTCTTGTTGGAGTTTTCTTTAGGAGGGAATCCCCTGTGAATGTTCTGCTGTGCAATCCTCTGAAGTGTCTTACACAAGGCTGTAAACTGGAGTTTTTCAAAATACATTTTTCCCATTAGATTCTGTGATGATGTATTATACTTTTAAGTGAATGTCAAGTCTGGTCTACTTATGGGCTCAGGCTGCAGAAATCCCCACTGTGGTGGTGGGCGGATTATGTTACCTTCAGACAGAGCCAGCCAAGTTGTTTCCACCTATTTCCAGTATTTGTGCTAAGCTAACCGTCTGCTGGCATATTTAACGGACAGATGTGAGTGTATGGTATCGATCTTCGCCTCTAGCTCTCAGCAAGAAAGCAAATGAGGGTATTTTCAAAAACCTTTAAGTATTTAATGTCTTCAGTGAGTAGAGCAGGTGCTTTTTGTAATATACTCTTCCATGACGCTCTTTTTTTGTCTTTTGTTTTTTTCTTCTATGTCTCTTCTTGCTAACTCTAAAATGAGTTACAAGCTCCAAAATTGAGAATGAGTGCTAAATATAGGGGTTGAGGGTCGGAGATCTAAACCTGTCACGTAGTTTACAGAAGATTGATGCAAACACAGGGGGTTGGAGGTTACTTAGGGCAATTGCTTTTAATAAACTCCTGAGCCAGTTGATAGAAGAGGCTTGAGCTCAAGTAGGTGCCTAACGATAGGGGTTCTCAATCCGAGTCCTATTGTGGTGCAAAATGCCACCACATCTCTCCCATTGCCTCCCCTCCCAGGCCTAAATTGCAGGGGTACTGAGTGGAAAGAGGAGGCAGCTACTGGGCTTTAGTAAATCATTTTGATTGGATTAAGGTCACTGAGGCCCTTAATAATGTGAGAGGTCAAAGTGGCTGGATTAAGTGCCTTTGTCAGAGGCCAATGAGAGTGACTCAGGGGCTCACAGGCCTTTGATAGGGCTTAGTAGGAGAGGGCTTCCATTTCACTGGATTTGATTGATGCTGGTGTTTGTCTGTGCAACAGGGCCATTGTCCTCACTGGTGTCTGTTTGTCTGCGATTCAGACTGTTGTGTGTCGGTTTCCTCCTGCCTTTTTAGGGGCCAAAGCTGAAAGGAAGAGTAGGCGCCTTTATAGGCTTCAGGGGCTTAGTTCCTATCAGTTAGCCCATCACTGCCCATGTCCTCTTCACCTTCACCGAGGACATTAGAAGTTTGTTTTACAGAGGTGGATTAAGCACTGGATAAGTACGAGAAGAATGAGAAACATGGATTATTAAGAAAAGAAGGCCATTCTGTGAATTTAGTTGAGACTAGTTTAAAAAGAACAGAATGGAAAAAGATTTTTGAGTTTCTGCTTGAGGAAAAAAACGCTTTGATCACCAACACGACCTCCTTTCAAATGCATATGCATAAACATGCTCATGCCAAATGTGATCATACACAAACACTCATCCATCTAAACGCACACTGTCACGCATACTCATACCCAACCACATGCATCAAAACATAAAAGAGTTATGTTCCTCCTGCCGTTAAAATTGACACATACTTCTTCTATGTGCATGTTCTCTCTCCCTTGCACATGGCCTGATCCTCTCTCTATGTTTCTCTCTCTCACTCCACACCCCAAATCACGAACCCCACCTCCAGGCTATGTCTGCGTCAGCACTCATTAATTTACATTAACTAAAGTGTCAAAACATGCACTGCTGGAATCTGCCTGTGATGAAAGGTAATAGAAAGCTGTGCAGGTGTTCTTAGTCCGTGGAGCCGATCCAAGAGCTGTTTCTGCATTCTTTGTATTTACAGAACACCTACCTACTATATGGGTATAATCAGGCTCCAGTTTATGAGTCATATGATAGAATTAGTGAGGGTAACTTTGCTACAAAAAGTGGACAGCCACAATTTTGCAGGTGTTACCACCCACACAGGTATAGACATGCACCGTCACTATTCTACTTGAAACCATTAAATTTAAATGAGGTTTACAGGAAACTCCTATTACGTAATATATAAAGCATGTGGAATGGATTGCAAAGTTTCATACTGTTGTAGCTCTGACTTATCTAACCTTAATTCCTTAGGTACCTCTGCCTTGCCAGCGCTGTTTACCTGGAAATCTACATAATAAATGAGCCTACATTATTAAGTCCCAACTAAACTAACTAGGAAAAGGTCAGGGGATGTGGGTTACGACCTATGACCTGAGGATGAGAAAGTGTAACTATTTAGGATGAGCTAAGAGGTCTGTGCTTCTCATGAGACGTATGTCTCTCCATTCTGGGGGAGGGAAACTAGCACACCAGTATATCATTAACTCTGGGCAAGAAAGAAAGAAGGGGTGTGGTAAATGGAGTTGATGGGGGGACCTTAGCCCCACTCCCTGCTGGGCACTGCTCAGAGCACAATATCTTCGCAACCATGAGATTAAGCAGGAGAAAAAGTGCTTTTCCCCATTCACACGCCCTTTAGATTGTTTTATTAAACCATTTGAATAGGGATTTCCCCGTCTGCCGACAAGCGGGGTCCAGCCAATGCATAGTTCTCTGTTGCTATGACTTAACTTGGTCCCCACTAATCACCGGCCAGGGCAAATTTCATATAAAATATCTGTGGCCATTGTGGGACTAACACAGCGTGACAGTGGCAGCACAATAGGGGATTCAACCCCCCAGCAGGTTGTAGGGACCACTTGGCCTGCCAGGGTCTGGCAAAGTTTGGCGGAGGAGCATTGTCGGAGTAAGAGTGTCCTGAAATACCATAAATTGGTCGTAAAATCAAGAATGGGCGAGCAATTAATGTAAGTGCTGGTATTTCCAGGTCAAGTAAATTCTATTACTGGTGTAGATAGCCCCTATATATGTTGCATGAAACACCAAGCAGTAGTTCTTCTAACCTAGAAGTTCACAAAAATATTTTAAAATGTGATCATTTGTATAACTTTTGCTGGCTTTTTGATACAAAGTGAATTTCTTTCAACAATACAGAATGTGCCTTGGAATTGGCACCAGTTTGACAATGTGGTGTTGAGGTGTATATATAGACTAATACTCTCCTCATAAAGCATGTGTGTTCTATATTTGCAGATGTGAAACACTTTTAGTCAGTGGTTACAATAAAAACAAAATATTTATTTTCTTTTCCAGGTTAGCTCGTCCACTCACACACAGAGACATCGGGACGTATTTAATTTGCCCCCATTCTTCTCCTTTGCTCATTTTATCCCAAGATAATCCTCTTTTCCTCTCCCATTTGAACTCTTGCACGCCTTATGCTCCACACCATCATTACCAGTCATCCATAAGTTCACGTTTCCAAAGGAGTTCCACAGGGTCCCATTTTAGGTCCACATTTCTTTTTTCATAAATACTGACTAATGTTTTGTGACACCCTGAGTTCAACTATATTTCTATGCTGAGAATACAGTCTTATATAGCAGAGAATAATCTAATTAAATTGACACAAATGTAGTTGTATATGCTGAGAGAGGCTTTTTCCTAACTATGACAATTTAGATTAATGTAGGACACTAACTCACAGCTCCAAAATAAAAAATATGAAGCACATACTTTGTCGGTTTTAGATGATGCTTGGTGATGTGTAATTAATCACTGTAGACATCTTTCTGCCCTGAGCTACCTTTATTGCAGAATAAAATAATACAATAGCCAAGTGAAGTGATCTGTGGTGGATGCAGTAAGTGGGACTCCAGGAAGGAGAGCAGAGGTTCAGATGTATTGTGAACATTAGTAACCTTGTGGGTATACAATAGCAGTATGAAGTGGGTGGTGGAGGATGCCAGAAGACCTTTTCTCTTGCATCATTGTTCCTAATGCCCTTTAGTCCTCAAACTGGTTGGAACCTGCTGTAAGGGAGGAGCTCCTACTCCATTTAGCTTTATACTCCTCCTTTCTTTTCTTTCTTTCCCTCTGTCATTTGTGTTCTTTAGACAGAAGCATGTACTGCCTCTTTATCTCTTTATGTCTTTATCGCACAAACAAACACACGCACACACACACACACATGCAGATACACAATCTAAAATTTCACTATTGATCGTTAACCCTCTCTGTCCATTGCTTTACTCTCTGTTCATTTCATATTTACACCTGGTGTTTCCACATTCTTTATCATGTTCTCTCTGTCTCTTTCTTGTGATTGAGCAAGACCATACAAGTACATATATTGAAGGCAAAATCACTGTCATAATGAATTCTGTTAAAGCCGGGAGTGCTGAAGCAAACAATGTCTCCTCTTCTATAACTGTGAAATGTTGATTGGGATTGCATATCTGGACGCTACAGTGCCATCCCCATGTTGTGTCTATGATTTGTCCCCACAGTGTGAGGCAGTTTCCTAACCTTTCAAAAGCCTAATTGAGTCTCTTAATTATAGGCCTGTCAGCCCCGTCTCTTCCTCTCATCTCTCTGGAAGATCCTGATCCCTCTGAGTCATCAGTTAGCTATGTCAGACAGAGGCAGAGAGGCCTTGCTGGCCTTATTCAGAGACAGGACGATTGATGTCTGGGCTGAATGAACACACAATACATTACATTACTTCCTTACATCTTGGTAGATACAACCTGAACACATGAAGGCAACAATAGAAATAGACTCTACAGTATGTATAGTTTGTTTGATATTGTCTTGCTTATGCAATTACACAAGGTCAAACACAAGTAGATGTTATATTCGTATAAACATGTGGTGACCTACATTCTCTGGCAATTATAGGACAACTTTTCTATAAATTGAGTCCTGAAAATAAACCTTAGCATTAGGGACTCATTACTCACGTGACGTCACTTTGCAGGATGTTGCCTCCGAGTATTTTTCCAATGCTCTATGACTTACAGATAAATGAACTTCTCTTTCCAGCCACTCGAGAGTCAGCGTTTGTTCATGCTATTGCCTCAGCGGGAGTGGCATTTGCAGTGACCCGTGCCTGCGCTGATGGTTCAGCCACCATCTGCGGATGTGACACACGCCACAAGGGCCCCCCTGGTGAGGGATGGAAGTGGGGTGGATGCAGCGAGGATGTGGACTTTGGGAGCATGGTGTCCCGAGAGTTTGCTGATGCGAGGGAGAATCGCCCCGATGCACGCTCGGCCATGAACCGCCATAACAATGAGGCAGGAAGAATGGTGAGTTTTCTAAAAAGCTCTGTTTTCTGAATGTGTTGTAGCAGTTTTTCTACTTTCAGATATTTGTTTAACACATTCTTTTATTTTATTTTAATCTTAGTCCCTCAACGACAACATGTTCCTGAAGTGTAAGTGCCATGGGCTGTCGGGCAGCTGTGAGGTCAAGACGTGCTGGTGGTCTCAGCCTGACTTCCGAGTTATTGGCGACTACATGAAGGATAAGTATGACAGCGCATCAGAGATGGTGGTGGAGAAACATAAGGAGTCTCGCGGCTGGGTGGAGACCCTGAGACCCAAGTACAACTACTTCAAACCCCCCACAGAGCGTGACCTGGTTTATTATGAAAGCTCACCCAATTTCTGTGACCCCAATCCCGAGACCGGCTCCTTTGGCACCCGCGATCGCATCTGCAACCTGACGTCCCACGGCATAGACGGGTGTGACCTCCTCTGCTGCGGCCGAGGTCATAACACAAGGACTGAAAAGAGAAAGGAGAAGTGTCACTGTATTTTCCACTGGTGCTGCTACGTCATCTGTCAGGAGTGTGTGAGAGTCTACGACGTGCACACCTGCAAATAAGGACGTGTGGTTTTTGCCTTTTCTCACCAAAATGGAAAAACTTCAGTAGGCAGAAGAACAAATACAGCAACTTATCTACAAGACATGAGAGACTGTAACGCTGTCTGACCTCTCCATGGACTCCAGTGGCAAGACATAACGGCCTTGCATTTTGTGCTAAAAAAGAGCCGGTCCCTGCCTTGATCAACTAAAAGTGTTGAGTAGATGTTGACATCACAAAGCATTGTCCATATGAACCGTGATGATGGCGATGATGACAACAATGTTGATATCTCTAGTGATGACGAAAGACTTTTCATGTACTGATGTAGGAGAACTGTCGGCTAAATGACAAACACCATATTGGTGAATTCTTTTTCCTTTTCTGTTCCAAGTAGTTACTTTAGTTGAGAATAGTACAGCACTGCCAATACTTTCAAGTCTACGGGGCATACATTGAAAGTGTCACATTTCCTTCAATGTTTAATCATAACTTGTTTTTGTGACAAAGATTGACAACATTTATGGGCAATTTACATGATCTGACACGCAACAGCATGCATTCTCCTCCTCAATATTATAAGTATGTATGTGTATATTTGAAAACTAACATTATCGTTGTGTGAATGAATTTTTTTAATAGTGTTAATATGTTACTGACGTGTGGGTAAGAATGCACTTGCACCTGAGTGAATGTAGTTATTATGCTGCAATGTGTTTACATATTCTCAAATTCTTAAGCTAACGAGTTAATATTTGCTTTAAACGACTAATTTTATCTCGACAGTAGACATGAGCCACATCAACTGAACATTGGCAAAACAAGAATATACACAGTCTGCACATTTCCTGAAACACCTGAAAACACTGGAAGCTTTTTCTTAAGAGTAACAATGCTTTGAACAACATCCATAGTTATGACCAAAGACAATAATAAAAAAACCTGTAAGTCTGCGGTGGTCAGAGAGCTGTAAATGAATCTGAAAGGTCAGCACTTGTTGAGAAATATGAAGCATGTTCTCCTTGTTTTTATCAGTATTAGCAATGTCTCATGGGACTGGGTGTGGGGAAAACTGTTATTTATAAAAGGGATATTCCCACTATATTTTTGTTTTATTTACACACATATAATATTCTTTTATTCTGATATTTGATGAAATAGAGGTCAATTCTGTACTCCCTGGTAAAATAAAACACATATAGCAAACATACCACAAACTGAGCTGTATATATAAGCTCTGTATAATGCAGTAGAGTTTGCAATTGTGGTAAAAAAAAAAAATGATGACCAAAACCTGTGCATGAGATGATTCTCAGCTGTGGCTTATTGTTCCCCAAACTAAACAACAAGCAGCATCACTGAAACTATCAATACTTCCCTTATTTTAATGCTGCTAAGTAAAGATAATATTTTGTGTGTGAGTGTGTGCGTGTGTTTGTGTATGTGTGTGTGTTTAGGTCCTTACATACAGTGTGTTATTGTCTATTTTTGTTATATGTATATTCTTGCATGTATTTGATTCTTTCTGTGAAAGAAATCTATTATATGTAGTTTGGAGAAAAGAAATGTGAAGTTTTGACTAATTCTTGCATATAGTAATTCCCATTTTAACCAAATAGACCAAAATAGAGTTTATGTTATTTTAGTTGCCTATGGTTTTGTAGTCATGCTAAACATCAGGGCAAAAATGATTCATGTTGCTCTCCATTAATTTGAGAAGAAATACAAAAAAATATTTATTTATTTGGAAAGTATAAAACTACTGAAAGATGAGACAAGTAACATAATGTTTATGAAAAAGTGTGCGTGCCATTTCACTGATATCCTCGACTATAAAGAGATGTGTAAAGTCACTGATGAATTATTGTTTACAGCCAATGTAATGCTACGTCTCAGGCATGTATAGTATCGTCGCCCAGCCATGACTTTTCATCCTGACTGAAAATATTAATGAGCAGCCAGTTTCACATTTTAAGTCATCTTTAATAAAGTACACAGCAACTATTATCAGTACAAGATCTGTTATCTTGCATTTATTACTGTACACTTTACATGTGATTGATTGCTTGTGTGGACAATTTGCTTATGTTCTAATTTCTTGTCAAGTCTTTAAATCCAAAGTTTTGTACAAACTAGTTTTTGCGTTTTTATGGATTTCTAAAATTTGATGTTTTTTTATAATTATTTATTTCATGCTATGTACATATTAGTAAGTAAAAGTATATATTTGCAGAAATACATTTTTTTGAAACAGTGTTGTGACTTGTAACGCTGTAGCCTTTTTACCTCATCTCTGTTTTTTCACTGACTGCACACAGGTATTGTTTGTCTTACTGCCTGTAGTAGATTTCTAAAGTTAACTCTGTAACACCAAAATAAAGCAACATAAACAACCAAACTTGTTCTATAATCTGTGATAAAAATGTTTTGTTGATTTTTGTGAATTGTGAAATTCGCCAAAGATGGATCAATTGACCTCTAACCTGTGGCGGCTGGTCTGGGGGAAGGCTCCTGAACACAAATATTATACATATTATATTAATTCATTTAATTAATTTAGGCATCCAGTAGCTTAAAATACATATGACATTACACATCTGCCCACCCCTCCTTCCATTAAAAAGTAATTACAAATAAAAATAAGAGATAAAGGCTTTACATTGTAAATACAAAAGTAAAAATACAGGCATATATAAATAATTACAAAAATACACCGCAACATTGACCACTGTTTTTTGGTTTTATGGTTTTAATGTTTGAAATGTTTGAATCCCCCGGCCATCACCGAGGGGGTGTTGTACAGTCTTATGTCCAGGGGGACAAAAGAGTTCTTGAGCCTTTGGAGCAGGACAGGGACAGCAGTCTGCCGCTGAACACGCTCCTCTGCCTGGTGAATGTGCTGTGCAGAGGGTGCTGGGCGTTGTCCAGGATGGATGACAGTTTATCCAAGGTCCTTCTCTCTGCCACTGTCACCAGGGAGTCCAGCTCTGTGCTCACTTCAGATCCAGCCCTCCTCACCAGTCTGTCCAGCCGCCCAGCGTCCCTCTTCTTGCTGCTTCCTCCCCAACACACCACAGCATAGAAGAGAGCACTGGCCAGCCACAGACTGGTAGAACATCAACAGCAGTTCTTTTTGCAGACCCTAGCCTTCTCAGGAAGTACAGACGACTCTGCCCTTTCTTGTGAAGAGTGTGTGTATAAACTTAGCACATGAATCTGAAGACGATAGCACAATGTAAAATACATAGGTAGCATTATTCAGCCACTAGATGCCTTAGACAATAAAAACAAGCGATTTATGTTCCATTGGTCAACTTCAGCTTTGTAATGGTGTAAAGTAATGGTAACAGGTTGTGGTGATGGTAGGAAGCTCCCAAATATGATTTGTTAATGGCAGTAGTGATAGAACATAATTGCTTTGACGTTAACAAGTCAGGCAATGTTCTGTGAACTCATGTGCATCAAGCATTTTCATGAATTCTTGCAGATCTCAGGTGTGAGAGATTAAAAATGAGCTTTTATTGAATCTTTACTTTAAACAACAGAATACTTTCCTTTTTTTTTACCTTTTACTGATTTAAATGATGTTGAATTAAGGGCACATGTAGTGGTGAATCCAGATTCAGCTGACTCAAACAGGTGGCAATCCTCAACACAAATATCTCCGTCACAATAAACAGAAGCATTAAGACCGCTCTACTGACAGGTCAACAAACTCTGAACCCTGTTCAGTGACATGCAGGTAAGCCTATAGCTGGCACAGAAGACACAGCCATATAGTTACCATGTTGAATACCTAAAGGCCGCTGAATTAGCTCCAAGGCTGCCTGTCTGCAGGTGCTACATTATGAAGGCACTATTGCAACCTACCACGGACAATACTGATGCCTGAGTGAGTGAGAAATCAGATCACAGACCCACACTTAGAATATGGACGAGCTGTCAGTCATGAAGACTAATAGATTTAGGCCATAATGCCCAAACATGGGCCATGGATTCGTCGTCATAGGACGAAAGAAGAAGAAAATAGAGCAGGACTAATAATTTGATTCCTTTGAGAGACTGCAGAAGCCAACTGTGCTTTTTGGGGAAACAATAATACCAGAAAAATTTCAGTGATGAGAGTTAAGAAATAGATGGAGCTTTGTTGAAGAGAAAGACCTGATCTCAAGATAGATTAGGGGTTGGATGTGAATAGAGCCCACCACTGCTCCGGCTCAGCCGCTGGACCCCTGATAGTCTGAGCCCTGCAACAATGTCACCACCAGAGGCCAGGTCTCACTGCTATCTAACCCCATTATCTCAAAGAAAGATTGATACACACCCCCTACGGAGTGGAAGCACCACAAAAAGTGATACCCTTCCGTTCTCATTCATGTGGATTCATTAGTCCGCCCACCCCCACATCAAACTATATTTTAAGCCGTCTTTCATAGTTTGTCCTACGACTGAAACTCATTACTTGGGTATACTTATTTTCCCAGACATTCATAAAAATGCTATGGCATTAAAATCCTGCCTCATGATGGGAAATGAATAAAGACTTGTTGAAGACTCTGTTGTGTATGAACTCCTGGGAGCCAGCCAGGTTCAGGTTTGGTTTAGTGACTGGGAGGCTGTCAGCGGCTCATTCCACACCTCGACCTTTGACACTTTTCACACCATCTGAATGGGAGAAAACAAGTACAAAACATGAAACAGATCACAGGATGGACAGAAACTCCAGCCCTACAGCAACGCTGTCTTTTGGCTGAAGGAAATGGGCCCTTCCCTTCAGACCAGACCCACCTAGCAGCTTTGTCACCCAAGTGAGATGAACATTGTTAGCAGATAGTTGCCAGAATAGACCACGGTGGCTCCAGTGAGAGAGAAGGCATCCTGACTGTGAGAACTTTGACGCGACGACGCTGCAAGAGGCACCACCCAATAACCATATAAATTGGAGACAATGGACCCAATTGCAATCAGTGTCCTCTTTTCACTTTATGTCCTGAGTTTCACCCTGACATTCACAAGAGACCACTGCATGCATTTAAATAAAGCCATGTTGTTGAGGGGCAGACCGGAGCGTCATACAGTGGAGTGGTGAAAGGCCCACACTCAGATGACACGATGCAAATACTCCCACGGAAGTCACACTTTGGTTACAGCCAGCTCTCTGCTTCACTCTGCCTGAGGCCTTTTGATGTTGTGAACATTACAATCTCTCATAACAAACATGCAAACTGGGATTAATACCAAATATGTTCAATTTGAGGTTTATTTGCACGCCAAAAGCAGAGTTTCATCAAAAGATGGTGTATCAGAGAGCTGCTCAAATGCTCAACACTACAGCATAGACTTCAGCTTTAAAGAATGTCATTCTCAAAGCTTTTCTTGTTTTTAGGTCAAACACACCAAAGGTGATGGGCCAAAACTGAACTACAGAGAAGTACAGTGAGTGGGCATTTCATTATGTAACTGACTTTGAAGCCAGTCTCTTGATGTCTATGTGTTCTTCTGTGCAAAATTAGATCACTCCCTTGGATCCAGTTCATCTTTAACACATTTAACACATCAGACCATTCAGATCGGAGGATTATTAAAAGTACAATTCTTTTTCTTGTGTGAATAAAACAGTCTGGTATACTGCCACAGTCTAATTTGAGAAGCTGACACATGTTATTACTGTATTTAACTCCCAAATAAAAATAATACAAGCTAATCCCCCTCTAAATGACTTTATGTATCCTGGTTTTAGATGGTCCTCTAAGTAATAATCCTCACTTCTCTTTTCTAAATAAATAGATCCTGACAGCACTCACACCTTTATCCAACACTTCAGCCATTAAATTCTAACTTAAGATCCACCAATGTGTTGTTTATCACACAATACTAATCGCTTTCTTGCCCACTTTTAGATAAACATTAGACACAGTAGACAAAATAATATTCTACAGATAACTCTATCCACTCAAACCATTCTCCAATGGCTGTGTTGAAACATCTTAACATCTGTAGCAATCATGGCATTACATTTTCTCTTTTACGACAAGGGAGGGGAACGTGTGAAGTATGTCACCTGCCATGAATGAGGATGATGGGTTATCTGCAAGATTTCTAAAGAGGACAGCCATCATCAGAAGAGATGTGCCACCTGTAAAGCAGCCTTATTCCCGTTTGAAGTGCCTGTTTGTATTGTTGAAGCCAACAAAGGACTTTTGCCACCTCTGTACTTAGAAGAGAACATTAGTCAAACTGGGGGAGATAACAAGGCGAGGATCGGGCGGGGGGTGATATGGGAGACATACTAATGCACTACACAGTCTACAGGTGTGTGTTTGCGCATGCATGCGTGTGCATTAGATTACCCCCGGTCATGCTCTGACTATTCAGTTTGAGGAAGAGTTTTTCAGGGGAGCCCACTGTGTTCGGGTATGCTGCTGTAAGATGTGGTCTAGAAGTGGTGGTGGTGGTGGTGGGGTGCAGAGCCTGGAGGTTGACAAGGGGTCATCCTCCAGATCAATGCAGGCCTAGGTTGTAGTCGGGAGGAGGTGGCAGACATGATCACTCATTAGTCACCTTTTCACCTCTCTGTAGCTCAAAGCGGTTTAGCAGGTAGGATGAGCATGTATGCATTTCTAAAAGCAGTTTCAGTAATATTCATTTGTTCTTTCTCTCATCTCTCTGGTGGGGGTCTAAGGTAGAGTAACTTAGAGTAGGTTTACCTGTAGACAGGGCCTGTCTGAGACTTTTTAGGGCCCTAGCTGGGATTTAGTGCATGTGGGCCTCTCCACATCTTCAGTTTTCAGTACAGCCAAAGCTGAAAACTGAACACTTTTGGAATTGCGCATGTGAAAAGTATGGCTAATAAAGCTCTGCAGTTAAGAAATCAATAAAACATTTTAAAAATGTCTTTGCAGAATAAGGGACTATAAGAACCAGGCTGAAAATCACCACTAAATATTTATATTACACCCAGAAGTACAGATTCCCAGAGTGGATAGAATAAAATAAAAAGGTAGATGTTTTGTTTGATTGAGGAGAGTGTCGGCTATTTTGTCATCATGTAACCCTAAACAGGGTCGAAGTGTTTATGTTTAGCAGCAATGAAAAGAATCCCTCAATCTTCTCAGAGAGTGTTTTTTTGTGTGTGTCAGCATAGCCAAAATATACTGTAGGTATTGTCATGAAGTATAAAATAGTGATATGTCTTTGTTCGTCCGACAAAAGGCACTTTCACATGGAGCGAGCGAACTGATCACTCCTTGATGGCATATTTGAATCTGCAACTTGTTTTACGACTTAGCATTAACGCCAATGCTTTACTTGTCTCGCAAACGTGTTGAATTTGAACTACATTACAAGAACACCGGCACTTGACAACTCCTCACTGAAAATCATAAGATGTCCGGCCTTGACACATCTTCTAATATGTGCATCGTAATTTACGAGGAACTATGTGTGAACGATTCATAATAACCAAAGTAAAGTAACTTATTCTTGCGATTATCATATAAGCTTTATTAGTTTATTTTGTTAAAAATGTAATTTGGTTGAGGCATCTCTTGATTAACAGATCTGATTTTTTAATGATTTAGTTTCAGAAAGACATGTCATAGCTAGCAGTGGTGGAAAAATGAAAACAACTCTGCAAGTAACATAACCTGAATGTAAATTAATTAATGCAAAACACCCTCAAACGCCCTCTCTATTTTCCTACCCCATTCCTATTTGGTTCCACACATCTTTACATACAGCAGCTCCACCGGCAAAACAACTTTGGAACTTTGTGAATTTGGAAGAATTTGGTTTAATATAAACCACATTGCTAAATGCTTGAATAAAATATTACCTTAATCTACATACTCACAGACTTGTTTTTATTTTCAAATGAATCCACCTTTTTTAAAGTTCTATTTGTGATCAAAAAACATCAGCTTAGTGTAATTGGAAAGCGAAAAAGGAGGAGGGGAAAAAAAAAAAGATGGACGTCCAAATTGATCCGCATTATTGTGGACATGTACTGAGTGAGTGAGATTGGGTGTGTCAATTACAAGGTGACTAGCAGTGGAGAGGAGCGGGGTTATCATTAGCAGGGACTGGCGCTGGCCTCTGGTAGTTCCAGTAATTACCTCACAAAGGGTGGTGCTTGCCTTCCCACTGCTTTTCCCACACTGCACTCCAGGCTCAGAATTCCAATCGGCCCCAGACCTGCAATCTCCTCGGTTTTAGACAGCAAATTACTGACAAGTCCCATTCTTCACAGCACTGTAATTGCTTTTTAGTGCTGTTTTTATTGAGGCAACCCCAACCCCCTTGCCCTTCCCTCAATAAAGCTAAGTCAGGGAAGGGGCGAAGGGTTAATATAGATAACATTAGTACCTAATTGGAAGGTCTCAGACCGCAGGAAAGTTTCATACAAGTCCGGTCATCTTTTCCTCTTGTGTGCAGATCTTTATTGAATAAAACTATGTTTCTGTATTAAATCTATTTTCCAGTCATCAAGAGATACGTGTTTTCTTTGAAATGTATACTTCATTAGTTCCACATTTGTTATAAAGGTACATGCAAACTCTGCACAACTGCTTCTGTGTGTGTCTGCTCCAGAAAAGTGATGTAATTTAGGCTCTTCACATCCCATACAAAGAGAGGCACTGAGCATCTTGGCTACTCTACGACTTAAATCACTTTGTGTTGTCTTTCCCACCCCTGCGCATTACTCTCTCAATCTATTACTTTGTGGAAATCATTAGTCTCCATGTCAATACAAGCTCCGAGCAGAGAAAACATCTCATTATGGGACTTAAAGAGATCCGTAGCATTCTCGGCTCTGTCAAGCTGTTCTTCCTTTCTTCAATATAGTTTCTCTCCTTTCACTCAGAGGACAAATTCTCCACGTTCCAATGCCGGACAACCAAACAGTTGCCATTTGAAATGAGAAAAAGAGAAAGAATGGAAAATGGCTGAGGGATTAGAGGATCTAAACAGGATAAAGGGATAGGAGATTCTTGGTGTGATCCAGTTTAGTTTGAAAGATGGAGGGTCTTAACAAGGATTTGAGACTTTAGAATTCATTGTGCCATTATTTCCATCCTGTGCAGTTTCAGCTAAATTGTTTGCCGTTTTGTGGCCCTTACAAGCCTATAGTTCTAAACATCTTTACATGCAAGTGTACTCCCAATATTATTTAATTATTGTGACATAATGTGCCTATAGTCCCTTTATTCAGATGTATAACCAGTTCCAGTTTGTTTCCCACATGTACGTTTCCATACAACATCACATGCAACTGACCATTTCCCTTCACCTAGTAGTAGTAATGTAAAATAGCTCTCCAGAGGTTTTTTCTGCCTTCAATAAAAAACCAAACACAAAGATATCATAAGGACAATATCACAACAAAGAAAAGTACAGAATGCAAAGATGAGTTAAGAGCGGTCTAAATGTTGAAAAGAGATTTACATGTCTTGTGTTTTCAGCCTATGCATCAAACGTGACTACATCCAAGCTTTATTGGCTCAGCAGCAAAGTGCCCTAGGGCTACAACCTGCAATTGACTCGGGTAGCAACCTAATTTGCCTGTGCCCTTATGTGTCCATCTCCCTGTCAGTCTGAGCAGGTTGACACCTCTGACCCTGTCAGGGGTGTCAAATAGCTTGTCAGAGGCCTTCAATAAAGTACAATGACAAGCCCTTTAATGCATTACCACACGAGTTCCAGCCAGAAATGAGAGGCTGTAGCTTTTCCAGCCTCAAGGCAGACAGGTGCGCCATCGAGCAACACACACACACCAAACACACACACACACACACACACACACACACACACACACACACACACACACACACACACACACACACACACACACAAATAGGACCCTCCCTATCAAAACAATGACCAGCAAAATGATAGGTTGACAACACTGCTTACATGTTGAATATCTATATTGACATATTTGGAGTAAACCAAACATCACAATATTAATGAGGAACTATCAATTGTTTTAATTATCATTATATGTTTTGGCCCTTGGTGCACACACTTGTATGCAATGTTCAAAATGCATCAGAATTCATTATTCAATCACTTACAGATTATATTTCAGGGGCTTACATAACCAAAAGAGATCAGTTGTCAGTAGCAATACAAAACACCATACCTGGACCACCTTGGGAGCATGTTAGGCCTGTCACCATGAGGCCTCTCTAAAGGGCCCAAAGGGCCACTTACAATCCACCTGTCAATGTCACGGATGCCTGAATGTTGGATAATAAGATGAGACCGTGTTACAAATCATTTTGCATCAACATGACAAGTGAAAAGTCCCATACGCCAAATCTGGACACCTACCTGGTTTTGATGCCACAGGTTTTGGTTGGTGCTGGTTGGTCCTCAAGGCCCTGCTTCAACATGCTGTACATTCCAACCAATTATCTACCCCAGGGTGCAACAGGTTCACACTTAAATCTTTGATGCCTCCTCCAATGGGATATAGCTGGATTTAAAACAGGGAACAGGGGTGGGACAACCCTTAAAAACCTGTTTACATAGCAAACATGAATCAACTTCAAACCAACCCACTGAGGGAAACAAAAAAGTCTTTCAAAGAAATATCTTTATCCTCACTGTTGTTTCATCTTGCAATGGCTCGTCATAGCCCTTGTGGATGCTTGAAGCAAGTTTCAAAGAGTAGACGTAGCCTCAAATATTACACCAGTCAAAATGTCCTTTGAGTTCATAGAAGGTGGTGAAATGTCCTTAAATGTGGGTCATTTAAAGGGTGCTGAGACTTTGAAGAAATGGACCATGGTAACCTCACGTCGAACCAAGTCATCCTTTAGAAGGAAATCCAGTTCCCTGGCATGGATGTCGCGTTCAACGTGTACCCTTACACCTTGCCAGTACACCCACTTCCTGCAAGCCAGCGATTCCCATTCTTAATACACCCCCCACACCCACGCAAGAGGCCCCCATGTCCTTTCTGAGGAAGTGCGTCCTTGAAGCGCTTGTCTCAACCATCTGTCACGGATGTCCCAGGACATCTCCCATCGATACCAATGGCTCCCACATATACTAGACCAGAGGTCATTCAAGGAGTTAAAGGGTCACAATGGAACTGAAAACCAACATTTGGATGACTTATTATATACATTAGAACAATTATCAAATTTCAATCAAAACACAGTCAAAAATCATTTGTGGCATGCCGCGGTTTACCACCATCTTCAATTGTGAATGTCTTACCGAAACGTATGGTCGGATATACATTGTATTTCTCTTCATTGCCATTCCACTAGATCACCTCATTGCCTTTGTTTCCATAAACTGTGCTGTCAAAATACATGAGAGCCATTTTCATGCGGTAATGACTCAATATGGAATCGAATATTTCCGCATGTACCCGGGGCGGAGTGCAAAATGTTATGTAAATCCCCTTAACGACCTTTTCAGGCTGCCGACAATCACCATACAAAGGTGATTGGCAGCCGACACTGCTGCACATTTATCCTTTTGCCCTAGCCTGTCTCTCTCTGTAGCGCCCCCTACTGTGAGAGGCGTGGGGTAGGGTGCCCAGTGGCACTTGTTGCCAATGGATGAAGCCAGCATGGATCCTCTCATGGCAACGATGCTGGTCGTTGTAATAATGTTTGGTTTGTTTCCTGCTTCACACCTCCTTTGGGATTTTGCCCGACCTATAATCCAGGACATGAGACGCAGAGGGAGGCATCCCATGCCTGTCCATCCGAGTTCCAGCCCAAACCAGCTCCTTTGTACAATTCACACAGCAGTCTATTGGTTGCCTGTGGGCCGTTTCATAATGTGCTTCTATTGTCATGATTATGATTATTGAAACCCCACACCATACACAAAATCCAGATCAAAATTCATTTTGTATTTAAGAATGTGAAGGCTCACAAAACTGCAGATAAAACTGTTCTCTTATGCTTACACACACATTCTCTGTCTCTGTCTCTGTCTCTGTCTCTGTCTCTGTCACACACACACACACACACACACACACACACACACACACACACACACACACACACACACACACACACACACACACACACACATGCATGCACACACACTAGATCAGCGTTCCCAAGCCCCTTACTGAGCGTTTTTATCCTTGCAAAGCTTCATCTCAGAGGGGAGTAAGGCCCCAACAGAGATCCTTACCCACTTCCTACTGGGAAGCCTGTTTGGCTCCTTGGCAGCCCTTTTCCATTCATAAACTGACTGGAAGCCACTCTCTGCCAGATCAACCATAAATGTACATTGATTTGGGCATGACTGACTCAGCGACTTGGATAACTCCTTTCAGGTGATGATGTAGCGCATCATGTCAACCCAATAAATTCTGCTTTCTTTGAATTTTAGTTAAAAATCTCTTGAAATTAAAAGAAAGGTTAGCTGCTATTGGAGATATTCGTACATCTTGTACCTCATACATCTCTTTGAATTCAAAATGTATGCGTTAAAAGACAACAATGCCAAGAAATTCACCAAAAACATAATTTTCTTGTTAAAAAGGAGCTACTTTGAACTCTCCAGAGTCCTACTGTAGATGTCCCCTCTGCAGTTGTGGCCCCCAGGTCGGGATAGGTGTTCTGGGGGCACATTTGACACAAATAAAGAAGGGAATTAGAAAAGAGAGAGAGCGAGTGCACGCGTGCATTGGCGGAAGTAAGTTGTCAAAGCGTTTTCACAAGCAGGGCCATCAGAATTTGTTTGTGTGTTTGTGTGTGTGCTGTGGGGGGGTAATATATACACCCCCTACTGACCTATTTCTAGTCCTCTGTCCACACATCACAACTGTCAGTAACTAGTCTGATATGAAGGCGAAAAGGAGAAAGGAGGAGAGCCCTTCAAATGGATATTTCCGCTGTGTTTGTGCCTGTGGAGCATGGAAAGGCGGATTAAACACGACCCTAGGATCTTAACTGTACTTTCGGCTCACTACATGGTACGTTATAAATGCATATTATCATCATGTCAACCCAATAAATTCTGCTTTCTTTGAATTTTAGTTAAAAATCTCGTAAAATTAAAAGAAAGGTTAGCTGCTATTGGAGATATTCGTACATCTTGTACCTCATACATCTCTTTGAATTCAAAATGTATGCGTTAAAAGACAACAATGACAACTCGTCTGAGGAGGTTTTCAGCCCTCGGGTATAATATTTCAGCAAACGGATTACCTCAGAGTCCAGATATGTGAATTGGCTACAGCAGAAATTACAGGTGTTATAAGATTTTTTTTTTAACAACTTTCATTGCACGTGTTTGCCTTGATCTCTGTTGTCACACCTCAACACCTGCACCTGTGCGCTGACTCTGTGCAAAGAGGAGCATGGGGGGGGGTTTGACTTGTGTTGCTGTATGGAGGATCACTAAATCAAACAACAGTTCATAGCCACAGTTTACTTCTTGTCTAGTTTAACTGTATTTTTTAAAGTAATTTTTTGTAGTCTGAGTTGTATTTTGCGTTGAGGAATCAGAGAACAGTGCAGAATTGAAGCCCTTGTTCTGTGCTGTTTATGTTTATGTTGTCATTTATGCAGTATGGTGGTTATTGGTCCAATTGATACTGTTACAACCTAAAAGGAAAGTCAATCACCTTAAAGGAAAGATGCGAAACAGCTATGCAACAGGTGAACAACCTTTTTTCTAATACGATAAATAGGAGCATCTTGACATGGCATTAGATTTCACAATTTTAGAAAATGTATTTGCTAAAGATAATTAATATATAATATCGTTTTTTAACAATCTGCACATATTATATAGATTCATTTTTTGCTTATTAGAAACTAATATTATAGGAATTATGCATAAGTAATATTTTTTTAATTAATATTTAAAACATAAATCTAAAGTAACCTCTGGAGTACTCCAAAGTACCTCTAGGGGTAGAAGTACCCCCATTTTAGAAATACTTCTGTAGTCCACGGGGATAGATTGCATTGTCTCGAAGTGAGAGATGAGAGGCTACCATTGTTTCTAAAACATTTCATTTGAGACACAGAGCAAATTGCATCTTTCCATTTCAGAAACGACAGAAAGTCCCGGCGCCAGGGCGTGTTTGAGGGGGGTGAGTGATTTTTCCTTAAAAGGAAAACGACCAATTCAAGGGCAAAGGAGATTACATTACTTTGTTTAGCAGTCATTCTAACACCGCACTCAGAGATACCAACGTAGCAAAGAAAGAAATCTGAGGTGATGGGTCCAGAGTGAGTTCCAATATCTCTGATACAAAATCAGAAGAAGACCTCCAAGCTCAGGTATGACCAGAACATGTGAGTCCAGTGGATGAGAGCATCAGTCACAAATATCAGAGAGTTTTGGATAAATTAGTACTTTGAGAATTGAAGTACCTTGGACTAAATGAGGCTAAACCTGACTTTACTGCATACAATGCATATCTGCAAATCAACCTTGGCTGGTTGAAAGAATTGGTTGTTACAAATAAGTGTAGCTGGGGGCAGAGAAGTCCTGATGTCTAATTTGTTGCCAGTTTTTCACAGTTGTATTGCCTATAGGTTTAGAGGAGTGCTGTCTATGTTGAAATGGAAGGCTGTGACACACCACAACTTTGAAGAATGAGAAATTAACAGATTTAACTTCGATTAAACCCAATTATTATCTATAATTGAGATCCAGAGCACAATTTCATGTACGTTAGCTGATAACGTACATGAAATTGTGCTCTGAATTTTCTAAAATTGAAACAATTTGTTGTATGACTGTTGAGCTCTAAGAACTACTTGCCTAAATGTTGAAAAATTATAAAAAACAAGTTATTTGGGTTCAAACTATATCTGCAGAAGAAAACAAAAAATAAAGGGAGAGAGAAAGTTTTATGAACGCTGACGTATTTGTGATAGTAAATCAGGATTTGAAACTTTTCTGTTTGACAGTAACACTGATATTGAAAACTGAGTTAAATGTGAGAACCTACAAGAATCTAAACAATTGCTACTCAGTAAACACCTTCCACACACACATAAAGAAAGACAGCAGTTGCTGTGAAAATATGCTGAGAGCGATCTCTGAGGCACTTGGCAGAGCAAAACCACAAATTATGGAGGCAGAGTGAGACAGCATTATGAGCCTTCACTGTGTGGTCCATCACCAACTATAGACCCTTCTCCCCTCCTGCTGCTCTCTTCTGCCCTTCTACCCTCCTGCTGCCCCCTCTGCTGGGGGTAGCAGGCATAGTTGACCCTGGTTAAAATTCAACCATCCTAACAATAACATGGTTAGACTGTTCCTTAATGACCTGGTCGTAGATCAAAAGCAGTTGGAAGTAGCAGAGTTTGAAAACAAATACCTCTTTAGATTTAGAGTAATTTGAACAGTACAGTATGACAGACCAAAGGTCATCACCAGGATGCTCTTTTGGCACTAAAAGATTTTGTCTCTATAAGCATCCTCTTGAGTCTCGCAAAATTAATACTCAAGACATAATGATCATTTCACACAATGAAAAGTTTCCATGCGGTTTCATACCCGGCCACATTAGACCTCAGATGCATATAATCCGATTTAATTGTGCGCCAACCACATTTTAGAAGTTTTAGATTTTAGATGTGGCTGTGTACATAATATCTCTCCATATACTTATTTAAATTTAAATGTATTTATTTGTTTGTTGTTTAATTGCAAGTGTTGCAAAGGAGCTTGGACTATAAATGTTATCATATGTGGCATTATACTGTTATTTTTATGTGTAAACATAAACTAGATGTACTTCTTGAATTACAAAATATTACTATGATATATTGTTTATAATTAAAATGACAATATTGCGTATTAGGGTTTACGAAATTTGCTCAAAAAGTTCAATAATATTACACTTTACCCCTTATCAGTAACTCTTTATTTAAATAGGTTTAATTAGGTTTAATACACACTATAACACATCGTATTATACTTGTAAGAGAATCAACTAGGGTCTATAACATAGACTCCTGTCAAGCATCTGTAACTGACCGATAAACAGATAATTAGTGACTGACAATGTAAAAGCCCTGTCACACACATCCGTATGGCAGAAACATACGCCGGCGTATATGAAAATTTGTCAGAGTCCAAATACGTCCAACTTTTCATCGGATTGGAAAAGTGAACATATACAGATATGCATGTCTAAACTATTGATAGTGCATCACTTACTTATACAAAATGTATCAGACGAATAGCTAACGAATGCATAAGATATACAAAAATATGGCGTAAACAAAATATGGGCAACACGCTGGTTTACGTTGATATAAGGTATAAGTAGTGTTCGTTAAGAGCTCCCTGTGTTACGCTGGGGTGCGTTGTTGAACGCTGATGTTTTGAGCATGTTCAAAATTACTGGACGTACCCGACGTGTGCTTCATAAGATATGCAGACGTTACACATAAGTTACGTTAGACATACGTGAATACGGAATACGTACGTGAATACTTACCTACGTAAATATAGTACGTAAATACCTACGTGACTACGTTAGAGGAACGTTAGATATAGGGTACGTCGGCTGACGGTGAACCCTACAGCCAATGTATTGATAACGAGTGGATACCCTATTCCTACCCTATGTTAAGATGATGCCTGACGACGGAGTAACTTATTAAACGTGTTTCTACAGTACAGCTAGCGTTCAGCATGTTAGCCGTTCTCCAGCATCAGCATGACGTGAACCAGGATGGCACTTTTCCAGCTCCGTTGGCCAGAGGCTCTGATACAGTTTTAAATAAGTAAGTGATACGCTATCAATGTTTGACATGCGTATAATAATTTGTTATGTATTACGTTATGTATACGTCAGCTACAACACCGCTGTGGAAAAGTTGGACGTATTTGGACTCTGACACATTTTGAGCTACTTTTCATATACGGCGGCATGTTTCTGCCATACATGGAACTGTGTGACAGGGTCGTATGTCTGGCGTGGTCGGCGTGTCGTCTGCGTCCTTCAAACGATCAATTTACCCTTAATTTATATCAACCTATTGCCGATATTTCGTATGCGCCGGCATACGTTTCTGTCATACGGATATGTGTGACAGGGCCTTTAGATTCCAATTGTATATGAATAAACATTTGTATTCTATGTATTAATGAAGTATTTATTTTTTGGGATTAAAGTAAAACCCAGCAGTGAAGTACAAAATAGATTTTAAGATTATTTGACTTGATTTAAAAGCACTGGCACCTGGTTACATCTCTAGATCTGATGACCAATCACTGCTCTCCCTTCTCTCACGCAAGTTAAAAACCAAAGTGACCGAGCATTTTCAGTTGTTGGCCTTAAATTGTGGAATAGTTTGCCACTAATAATTGGATCTTCAAATATAATTGTATCAAGATATTCTATGCTTTACTCATTTAATATGTACATAAAATATTTTTTATGTCTTTTGTAAAGTACTTTGGTCAATGTTTGTTGTTTTTAAATGTGCTCAATAAACAAACTTGACTTGATTTGACAATTAGCCCCATACATTGTACAGCAGACAAAATAACATGTAAACAACAGAGTACAATTGATGCCCTGTATACAGCAGGAAAGCCACCTTATGCACAATAAACTAAATCATCATTAGATTCTTAAATCCTCCATTGTAGATGGATGACAAGTCTTTCTTATCTTAAACTGATATTAAACAATGTCATTAAACAATATCAGTTTACCCCCCCTAGCTAGTTTGAATGTATAGATTTTGCTGTGTTTCTTATTGTCAAAATGTGTGACATGTACAAGTTGTTGAATAAAACACACAAACAAACAATATCAGCAGAGCGTGTAATGCTACCCTCCGCCACAAGGGGCGACGTCTCGTGGCCCGATGATCACGGAAGTCTTGCTGGAACGGAACCTCTGACGTGTCAAAGTGTCGCCATTTTCCTGAGGAAGGAAACGCCTTGAAGAAGGAAGGAAACATATCAACTGTGTAAGTGTGTGAGAGACTTTAATGAAGCCAATGTATTGCTGTTTTCGCAGAATGTAACGTTAATCATACCAAAAGCCATGCGTTTTTTGAGCTAAATCGTCTTTGTGACCGTGGTTACAATAAATGATTCAGGACGCCGAGAGGAAAAATGTGACTAGTTGCTAAGAGCTAACTTACCGATTTTGCTAGCTAACTTATCTTAATAAACTAATCTGACTTTCCCCTGTTTTGTTCTTATGTTCTTGTCCACATATCTTCTGTATTAAGTTGGAATGACAAAAATGAAACAAGAATCGTAGCATGCTGAATAGTAGTCAATAAACTAGTCGGACGAGTATTAGCATCGGACCGTAGCTAGATAACGTTGTTTGTTTACGTAGGTCGGTTGGGCAACTTTTAGCATTACATCCCGGCAAGCTAACGTTACAGTTCAAAGTACTCCACTTAGCCGCCTTGGGTCTTCATTTGCAGAAATACTGGGTTCCTAGCATAGTCTAAATCGTGAAGAAAACACATTTACTGGTACAGGATCATGGCTAGTTGCTACTAAGGGCTACCCCCATTTGTGATCTCAGCACTCCGTTACGTTACAGCCTGATTATGTCATAATCACATTTATTTTCGTGATTCTTCTGAAATATTATATGGTTCGGATATCTGGGACCCATTTTTTTGTTAAACGCAAAAAAATAAATGTTGAAAACAGCCCCAATTGAGCAAGGAGATATTGAATTCCCGATGACGGCAGATGTTAATCTTATCTTCAGTAGGATATATTAACTGCAGTTTGAATGTCGGGAGAAAAAAATATGCAGCATGTGGGACTGCGAGCATTTGCTTACTTTAACCTCTGTGGATCCAGGCCTTTCATGATTACAATTACGACTCATCTGCCCATCATTAATTATTTGGTCTATAAAATGGCCAAGCCAAGATGATGTCTTCAAAACGCTTGTTTTGGTCAACCACCAACCCTGAGAGATTTGATTTAAATCACACAAGACAAATATAAGAACTGACTCCTCGTATTTGTGAAGCTGGAACTAATGTTTGGCAATTTGCTTGAGATAATTACATAAACAAATATCAAAATTGTTGTAGTTAAAAATTAAAAAAAATCCAACAACTAATTGATTAATTGACTAATCGTTTATGCTCTCTGCCATTCCTGTTTGATTAACTATAGTCTTTCATGCTGCCCTAATTTCAACAATTGTTCTGTTTTTTTCTTCAGGTTGTTTTTTTTTGCCAAAGTAGGTTCCCATCGCCAGTCACCATGGGGAATATGTTTACAAACCTCTTTTCTTTTTTCGGGAAGAAAGAGATGAGGATACTCATGGTGGGTCTGGATGCTGCTGGAAAGACAACTATTTTGTACAAGCTGAAACTTGGAGAGATTGTGACTACTATTCCCACAATAGGCAAGTCAGACATTGTAAAATAGTGATGTTAACATGTGTTGTGTGCCTGTATTACTCTTAAATGAGAACTTCCATGTTTGTTTTTAATGTGATTATTTGTTGTGTGTTTTCCATTCAGGTTTTAATGTAGAGACCGTAGAGTACAAGAACATCAGTTTCACAGTATGGGATGTCGGTGGTCAAGACAAAATTCGACCGCTGTGGCGTCATTACTTCCAGAACACACAGGGTACGTTTAGTTATGTCAAAACCTTAATGACATCTGTTCACTTTAAATCAGTCACTTTTGTAATAGTTCCTCACTCAATTTCCACCTCTTTGTATTTAATAGATACAAACACACACAAACATTAATTTGTTCCCCATTTGCTCTTGTTCAAGGTCTCATCTTTGTTGTGGACAGCAACGACAGAGAGCGAAGTCAGGAGGCTCAAGAAGAGCTCACGAGAATGTTGACAGAGGACGAGCTGCGTGATGCCGTGCTATTAGTGTTTGCCAACAAACAAGTAAGTTATACTTGCAAAAATCTTTGATATAAGCAGGTGTATATCATAACCAGTTTCCTGGAAGTTTTTCCTGTTGTATTCACAGGGTTGGCTTCTAATGTTTTCTCACTGTTTATTGTTTGTAGGACCTTCCAAATGCTATGAATGCAGCAGAACTCACAGACAAGTTGGGTCTTCACAGCCTACGCAACAGAAACTGGTACATCCAGGCGACCTGTGCCACCTCTGGGGATGGCCTCTACGAAGGACTGGATTGGTTGTCTAGTCAGCTCAAGAACCATTAATAATGATCTGCTATCCACAACTAATCTACTCCACCCAATCTCTGACCTTTCTCTCTACTCTTAAGGTGTTGCAAAACTGAGTTACCCTCTCCAAAAAAAGTACTGGAAGCTGCCCTCACCTCAGGTTGGGGACATCTATTCTTGTAAAGCTGTCAGGTTTTATTATTTTATTTTATGTAACTGTAAATATATTTGGTAATGGGGCAGCTTATTGCACTCTTACAAATCCTACCGTGGTTATTTCTCTTTCTGGCTGTTGGGCAGCCGTGTGTGCATTGAATAAGAAAAAGGGAGGCGAGGAATAAGAATTTACCAGCACGTTGGCCCGGGACCTCAATGCAATCTGATGACTTGTTATGGTGGTCACATGTACTGTAGTGAGGGATCCATGAGGGGCTTTTAATTTTTAAAAAACTGAATTAAACACTGATGCACTACTTGCAGCTACTGTGGTTACGTCAAACAGTAACTACATGCACCAGCCCCCAAATGACCATTTAGTAAACACTGGCATTTACTATTTGTACTCTGTGCGGACATCACTTTGTCCAAGTTGATAACTCCTGTCTGTGAACACTTACCAGCCTTTGTTATACAGTATGTTGGCTTGAATTGAGAAATGCGGCAGCGGTCTCACATCTACCTGCTTCATGGTTGTTTAAAAGGCAGTCTGTTGAGTCAGCATTGGGTTTTTGTATTTCTGAGTCTCAGGTTTATCATGTGCTGCCTTTGCAATATACTTGTCAGCAAAACTGCATGATGTGGTCTGTTGGTCTTACGGGACATGCATATTCACTGGGTGTTTACATCATTAGGCTGCACAGGATCTATTACCCTACTGAGTACTTATTTCAACAGCCCTATACTGTAACTCGTGTGCAGTGTGATAGGTAATTATAACTAAAGGAGTTGCACACAATGGCCCTACTGTCTTCACTAAAGGCTCTAGCAAGTCATGCCTTTTTTTTCCAGAGTTATCAAATCCGGGAAATGGCGTTTTGATGGCAATACAAAATCAGTTTCAGCTACATGTTTAACGTAGTGCCAGTATTTCTTTTCTTTGCAGCACATTGTGCTTGGGATAAACCGGAAGCCATACATATGCCTTCTTGTCCAAGACACATGTTGCCTTTTATTTTCAAGCTTCTTTTCTAAAAAGGTGTGGGTGTTACTTTGTCTTGAGGGTGCATCAAACTTTTTTTTTTTGATTTATAACTGCCTAAATATTTGAAAACTATGTTAATCTCTTACTTAAGTTTCTGTTTTTTATGTAAATCTTTTGTTTTGTGAGGAAAAAAGCACTGTAATTAAAGTGATAAAACAGGTTTCTGCATCTGATTTTCATTCTCACACTATGCAATAAAACAGCTGAATGTTAAGGTGCGTAATGTAGCTTTTCTCATTAAACTACATTACAGGTCATTTAGCAGACGCTCTTATCTAGAGCGACTTGCAGTGAACTAAGTACAGGGACAAGTCCCCCTGGAGCAACTCGGGGTTAAGTTTCTTGCTCAGGGGTACAATGGTGGCAGCCTGGTATTAAACTCACGACCTTCTGGTGTTTTGTTTGGAAGTTGCCAAATATTCTGTCTCCAGCTTCTCAATAGGTCTCACAGCAGACATTTTTGACCTGTCATAGTAGGAAAAGCACAGGTGTTACTAATGAGACTAATGATGGCGCCGCTCTAAGTGAGCAAGCATGCACAATACCAGGAACCTGGAATCAAAGCAGCTAAATGGAATTCAGAAATTATTAATTTAATTATTTACACCTGTGCCAAGTCAAAATGTCTTCTGTGATTAAGGCCTATTGTCAGTGTGTGTGTGTGCTACTTTTATGTTAATGACATTTTGAAAAAAGGAATTACATTTGAAGAAGTAACTTTTGATGCGCAGCTTTCAGAATTATGTGACATTTTATTGACAGTTAATCTTAAAAAATTGGTAAATAAAACAAATTTAGTTTCAGTCCTAACAGAACAGTAATACTAAAAGTTTAACAACAAATCCAAGAATCTGGAGTCATAGCAACCTGATGGGGCCGTCACCCTTTGACCCTGGGAGAAATGTGATGCCCTAGGGTGATGTAAACCACCCAATGTTTGGGTTAAAGCAGTAATGTGGAGAGCACATTGTGTAGGGGTGGCAATCTAGGACAGCATTCTTGCAGGTTGATTAGGCTGCTATGGTTAATGCAGCCAAGCCTATAAAACATGGCAGGAAAGTATGGTGGTGGTGGAAGGGGAGGGAGTTGGAGTCGGGCTGCTTTGTGTGGCCTCCTCTCCTGCTGCTCCGTCAGCTTGGTTTGTGTGTGGCAGTCTAACGGTACTCTGCCATATAAAAGGACCAGCCTGGTTTTTTGCACTCTTCTTTATGAATGCCTTGCTCTTTTTTAGTGCACCCCCCCAGGTGCCAGTCAGCAGAATACCCTCTTTCAGACCAATTCAAGGCAAATGCAAACACTACACTCTATTATGACCAGTGGAGAGCATTCCAATGGTATCGCGCCAGTCAGGGAGCTGAACCTAGAACGGTGAGGGATTAAGGAGCGCTAGCATGATTGAGAAAAGAAAAGGCCCGGAGCTGCTGAGTAGTGCAAGAGGCACAGTGGGATGGGTGACGTGCAAGGACGAAAGAGGCGTCAAGGAGCATCAAGTAAAAACAGTGAAAGAAACACACTTGTTTGACTCTTTTCAAATGTAGGTTTACATTTGCAAGAGGCTGTAATGTACATTTAAAAAGCCTAAATATTTTCTCTGTAACGCTAATGTTAATGATACAAACATTAATGTGCTGATGCCACAACCTTCAAAAGTTTCAGCTATGCAGAAAAAGCTGTCAGATGTATGATCCCTAAAAATAGAAATGTCTATCATGAATGATAATTGAATCTGTATCCGTTATTTACATCTTTTACTTAAGCTGTCGTAAACACATGTCAGGAAAGTGATTTTCAGGAAAAAACCTTACGGCACACAAGAAAAGATGGAATATATATATTGTTCTGTTTGCAGCCACAATGTTCTCAATTCAATCTCTAAGATTTCCAAAGCAGTTACAGCTACCAGGGCCAGACATGGTACAAGATCGTCTTTATCTTGCATTGTATTTTGCATTAATGAGATGAAAAGAAAAATCACAACCTATAGAAAATGTAATATTTGGTGGTTTAATCACATAAAATGGGTTAAAAAAGAAAGAAAATAAAAAATTGTTGTCAAATACAACCCAGAACACACCAGTGTCCCACGATGACCAACTGATTGGGTGAAGAAGTTAAAACACGAGGTCAAAGCCTGTGAGTAAGACACATGGACCTGTCTCCATCCACAGTCCGTTTGGCTGCTCAGGGTAAATGAGGTCTTCAGGGACAGTCAAGCTGCTGTAGAGCATTCTGTCCGCGTTCTGCATCTTTGGATTGGGGGGGGGGGGGGGACATTAGTCGTCCGAGTCTGTGTCGTGGCGCCGCCTGTGGCTTTGTGTGACACCAGCAGGGGCCTTCTTGTGGCTGACAGGGTTACGGGGGACAGGAGACCCCCCATCAGAGGAGTCTGTGTCATGCCGCTGCTGTCGATGATGGGGGTAGGAGGGCTGTCGCTCGGCCTTTGCTCCCCCCCTTGAATGGCTGTCATGGGGTATGGCTCCACTCTGACTGTGGTATGATGGATTATGATGATGGTGGTCCTTTCTGTGCCTGAAGAGTAAAAGGAAACAAACAATCAATGATTGGTTTGTAGTGAACCGGGTAAAATGTGAGCCTGGGGGGGGGGGGGGAAGAGATGGGCTTTATAGTGGAATCTACAGAAAACACCCAATGACAGCTGTATGTGAATATAACTAGCCATCATGTATTATAAACTTGGATCATTAATTCTCTACTCTTACCATCATGTGTTAATGTTACAATTTATGTTAATGTTATGTTACAATTCCTCTCTCACCAGCACATAAATTACATTAATCAATCTGGTATGTACCACCTCGTCCTCCATACCTGATTTACAGGATGAATGTCTTGTGAGACATGCACCCCAAATGTAAAAGGTAAAGCGTCAAGATGATGTGTGCAGGACAGTGCCTTAGTGCCCTCTAGTGCTGGCAGACGAAAGCTTTTGTTTCATAGCAAGTCTACGTTTGCATATTTGGCTGCTATACAGGACACAGTAAAATGTGCTGTAAAACTTAACAAAATAAAACACATTGTTCCTCATTAAAAGTTTGGAAATAGAGAAAGTTCTTCCAAATACACGATAATAGAAACATGTTTCAAGCCACACTTTGTAGAGTTTGTTATCGTGTCCACACTCAGGCTACAGGTGACGGCTAATACCCAACAGATCTGTATGGAGAAATGAACCGACCTCTTTTTGTCATCATCTGACTCCGACGAAGACGAGTCTCTTCTTTGCCTTTTCTTCTTTTTTTCCTTTTTCTTTTTCTCCTTTTTGCTCTTTTTCTCTTTCTTTTTCTTTTTGCTCTCGTGCCTACGGAGCCAAACGGGGTCACATTTTGTGTTTTGAAATATATAGGTTTTCAGTAAGTTATATAAAAAGGTGCCAACTAATATAATGCATGCTCACCGTTGTTCCACATCCTCTTTTTCTACACTCTGAGATGTCTTTGTTGTTGAGGTTTCTGGACGACCTTCTGTTTTGCAGTGCTGTAAAGAAAGCATTTCTTAAATCTCTGCATCAAGTTGTAGATCCAATGAAATATTCTCTCTCTCCTTAAACTCTCAACTATTAAAGTTCTTCTTCACTACTCGCAAAAGATATTCAAAAGGACTGCGTTTCCATCCATCGAACTGCTTTGCACTTACATTATAAACATCTGTATCTTACTGAGTCTTAAAATGTTCAGTGACCTTTGTCAGTGAGAAGAACTTACCGTAAAAACAGGCAAGCCTAGTTTAGCTGCCTCCTTTTCCTTTTGGGAGAGCACCATTTTCCTTGACCCTGCGCTGTAGATGGAAACACTTGTTTATTGAAGAACACTTTACAATCACAGTGCAATTAAGATGAAAGCCGCTCTTGCACACACTTGAATGTCAAGAGGAACAATGTAATGAGTTTTACCAGAACGAAAATAGAACATAGTGAAAGGAAGAATCGTTTGTCCTACCAATATGTTGTTTGCTCGAAAACAAACAAGCTAACCGTACAAATGTTCAAAACCAGGACCTTAATAAACTGAAACCCTAAAACGTGACGGATGTTCTTCCTTCTGACATTATGTAGGAGAGAACACTTTCCATGAAGGGGCCTTTTACATGTTGATTTCCACATATTCTCATGTGGAAATGAACGCATGTTTTGTGGTTGCTTTGTAATATAGGTTGTTATATCCCAAAGTTTACAATGTTCTTAAGAAAAACTAATTACCTGGAACTTCCCAAGCCTGAGACACGATCCACATCTCTCTCTTCACCATCAACCTCTTCCCTCCGGCAAACATCTGCAAAGTCCTGGTATCAAAGTTGGGAAAATTCAAATCATACAACCATTTTCATTTTATTGAAGGCAAGTTCTTTAAAAATATTCACAAGCTTTTGAGTGAAAGCAGTACCAAACAAGGTGACATACCTCTTTGGTCAGGCCAGTTGGTTGCCTCTTCATATTCTTGTGCCCTCTAGATGGAGAAAATATAAATTGATTATATTTGTTGACCTACATTTGCGTTTGTCAACTATTACAATTATAGGAAGTTATACGTACAGGGCAGCCATCAGTGCCTCGTGCTCTGCAGCCTTGACAGCAGCAATTTCTTCCTCTTTGGACAAAGCTGCGCCGCTTTTTTTGTCTCTTGAGTACCATGACAGATCTTTGCCTTTTTGCCATCGTCCTACAGGTGCCATCAAAGAGTTCCCTGGAAACAAGATAGAAGAATTCAGAGTGGTTGGGAAAGACTATTTCTGCTGTATTGTACCCCTCAGTTTTTCATTTTTTTTTTTTTATTAGTTCCTCAAATCGATTGTCAAAACATTTGCCAATCAATTGTTTGTAGGTTGACTAATTGACTATGCATTGTAGCGCTATAGTGATCTTGGTGTTTATAGACTGAATATCCAAACTCTCTCGAAGGCACAAACACAATTCTATTTTGGGGCAAATTTTCCCCTTTAATGCAACAAATGAATTAAGAAAAACTCTGGCTATGATATTTCACTTTTTTTTTAGTTGCATACTCTCCCCAGAATCACCTGTTGATCTGAAATCTTATGCGGAAGCAATAAGCCTTTTAATGTACCCATATCATGTGTTTACGCAGGTTTATGTCCCAGAAATGACATTTGCTTAGCAAGTTGTGTATATAGATACATCAGGTTGTACACCCATCGAGCTGCCCCCAGATGTTGTCTGAAACTTTGTTTAATGTGCTGCTGCATGTTTTAGAAAGGACACTCTTGTAAAGTTGTTATTAATCCCTTTAAGGCCTTTCATGGTCAAATAAATTATAAATAAAGAAATGTGCATTTCATCATTTTATGGCACAGAGGTGGTGGGGGCTACGTAGTTCTTGTTTGGCATGCTGACATGTTGCCAGCGGTGTGGGATACGCGTGTGTGTGTGTGTGTGTGTGTGTGTGTGCTCAGAGAGAGGGAGCAATGAAAACTAGCACCTGCTGCTGTTGAGAGTGGAAAACAGGACTAATATCGAGCAGCCAGACATTGTGTAATGAGAGACTCCACAACAAAAGGTATGGAGAAGCAGTTTGTGCAGTACTGACGCCATGCTGTGTAGTTTAACTGACATTTTAAAAGACTTTCTCTGTTGGTTGCAAGTTAGCAAAAAAAAGCTAATATCAATGTTGGCTCTAGTTAGCGCCGATAGCTTAGTTTTTAAGACTTACCGAGATAATTTTCTCTGTGTTTATCGCCTTTCACATCATCCCAGTTGAACTGGTCCTGGCCTCCTCGGACCCCTCCAGATCTTGAGGATCCAAACATTTTTAGTCGGTAACTTTTAAGACTTTAGAGAAGAATCGGTGTGTGCCGTTAGCTCAACCAGCTGACTAGCTACGTTAGCGCACGTGAGGCCTTCAACGTTCACTCATCCGGGTAGTTTAGCGGTGAGTTTACGTCCATATGTTGATCGGAACAACGTGTTTCCTGGTGGTATAGTTTACTTTGCACATTGAAACGGATCCGGTAACCGTTATATCCTGTAAGATCTGCAGAGTGCAAGAGTTATAGTTGGATAAAACAATGTTCAACTGAAGCTAGGCTATGCTACATATATATATATATTTGTAACATTACTTTGCGCCCAAACACAAAAGCTACAGTAATAAAAGTGCGCGTGTGCTTCTTCCCGTTGAGGTAGAAACTGCAGTTACAAGAGAGTTACATAAACATGTTTAATATTTGCTGCATTTGTATCGTCTATTCTCTTAATGATAATAACACTCCATGTTGCTGTGTGTTGTCCTGCGTATTCCCGACGCTCGCGAACGTAACACGCCGACGTTTCTGCCCGTGTCGATGACGTAGGCAGCACTTTTTTCATTAATGGCTCTCACAGCAAAGACTGCCAGCAGATGAGGGAGAAAATCATTCGGAGACTGATACAAAACGGACTAACATAATTCCAGATGTACATGAGATATTTTTCTAGGCTAATGTCAGGTAGGAAGGAGGATATCCATCTCTATGTTTGTATTTCCATTACCCTTGTAGCTAATACTGCCATTCATACACTTCAGTGTGAGAGGATTGTTTCTGCGGCGTTGCTGCAGCAGGGGAAGAAGATGGTTGTTGTGTGTTCACTTGGTCAGGGTTAAGTTTAGCTGATGCAACTTTAACTGTAGTTTAATCATCGTTTAATTAGTCCCATCGTTTGATAATCCCAACCATTGTACAAACGTGAAACCTATTTCAAAGTGCTCAGTATTGCCCACTGATCAAATGTGCACACGCTCATTATGTGGAAGTGTACATGGTGTAAAACCATATTAAACACCATATTGTCTTGAAGTTGAACATTTTAAAGCCCCCAATCACTCCTGCATCTTTAACTCAGCCACTACTTTTAAGTTCAATTAGTTTGCATAGGTTTGTAAAGTTATCCAAACCCCTACCCATAGTATAAATGCACAACGCTATCCCACACTTTGTCTTCAGTGAATGCTTCTCTAGTTTGCATTTACTACCTTTAAAAAAAAAAAAAAATTGCTTTGCATGTAACATTTTATTCCTTTTGTAGCAGTGAGTCAAAGTGCATGGAACATGGAAAGTACTATGCAGTTTCTGTATGTTACTATAGTTGGATTAGACTGAAAAGGAAGGATAATTGGTTGAACATGTGCCCACATGATCTCCTCTGTGTCTGGGTAAACTAAACTAACAATGCTGTTGTGACATTACATACTGTATGTTGTACTTTTCTAGGGCTGCAACAAATTATTGTTTTCATTACTGGTGAGTCTGTCAACTTCCCAGAGCCTGCGGTAACATATTCCATATTTTTTGTTTTGTCCAACAAACAGTTCAAACCAAATACAAATATTATACTATATTAAACATAATATCATATAAAACAACACAAGGCAAAGACGGGCTGTCAATTATCACATTTGAGAAGCTGGAACCATGGAATCTTTAGCATTTTTTGCTTGAAAGAAACGGATAAATGTGTTAATTGATTAATCAAGTTATTGTTTCAGCAGACTGTATCTGACTACTGAGACCTGATGGCTTTCACATGATTTAAATTTAGCTTCAGGCAAATCTAAATCCCATGGGGTTCAGATGGTTAAAGTGAAGCACAGTGTTGCTTCCAATAAGTCAGGACTGATTGTAAACTCGCATGTCTCTCATTTCCTGTCACGCAGCGTTGGAAGTTTTTAGAGGCTTTGTATATACAGTAGTTTAATAAAATGTTACCCTTTTTTAAATTGCTTTTGTCTGTAAAATGTCAAAGTATTATAAATGAGTCATTTATCAATTAAAAATGGTCTCCAATGTAAACATTCTCTGGCTGCAGCTTCTCAAACTTAAAGATTAGCTGCTTTTTTATGTTACACATCACTGTAAAATTAATATCTTTAGGTTTTGGAACTGTTTTTAGTTGGACAAATAAAATAAAATGAAGATATCTGCTCAGGCTCTTTTTATAGGCTTAAACAATATTCAAGAAAGAATAAAAAATGAAAGTAATATTTAGTTGCAGCTCTAATTGTTTCCATATCATAACACGAAGCTGATGCTAATTTCCAGAATTGATTCACGGATAACTTTTGAAAATCCTGTGTTGGGTTAGGGTTGGGGTGAAACCTGTTTCAGGACAGGACTCCTACAATGTTGAGGCTTCCTCACTGGCTTCGGGGGAAAAAAGAGCTCTTGCACTTATAATTAGCCATGTTGCTTCTTACGGGACGCATTCAAGAGGCTCTGGAGAATGGGTCTTGTCATTTGCACCTGCACACACAACCACCATCTGGTTTGCTTAGAAACAAGAAGCCTCATAATCCTTACATAACCAAATGTCTAGTGCATAAACGTGGCCCCGCCCTCTCTTTTTCCCTCCTCCCTCCTGCATTTTTGCTCGATCTCCTTGTACACGATCATCTTCACTTGAAGTCACCATTTGTTTGAACTCCGGGTGTGTTGATAAGAATAAGAAAAGATAAGAAGGTAAGGAGGCTTTGGACATTGCTTTATTCTTTAAAGAATTCAAAGTTGTGTAGAATATATCGCAAGATGTTGAAGAAGCTATTTTCCAAAGATGTATAATAAGTGTTATGATTATAGCTTTGTCAGTGAATTCATGGCTGCAGAATTTGGTTATAGGGAGTTGACTTTTAAGCCAACATCTACTTGAATGTGAGCCCATGTCCTTTTGTTAAAAGCAGTTTTTGCTCTTAGGATCTTGTATGTCTTAGCTCTTCTGTTTGTGCCATCTCAAGTGGAGGAGGGCTCTCCAATTAGCGAGTAATCTTTCCTGCACCATGGTAACCTCACAGCTTGCCTACCCGTCAATTGCCTTTGCTCTTGGGAGATGTTTTGGCCACCTAATTAAATCCGCCTTTAAGAACCGCTGGCTTATCATTTTATCGCGTTTATCCCAGCAGACGGAGCGAGGCTGGTCTGAGCACATTATCCCTCCTGTTTCTGTGGTTAAATCTTTTTAAAGCACAAACATGTTTGGTCCTTTAAATGACTCGTACCATAATAATCCAGTGTGTGTGTGTGTCATCCCTCCAGTCCTCACCCACTTGTTTCCTTTACTGAACTCTCTTCTCCACCGCTCCTTTTAGCTATGGCTGGACCCAGACCTGTGGTGTTCAGCGGCCCGTCTGGGGCCGGGAAGAGCACTCTGCTGAAGAAGCTCATGAAAGAATTCAACAGTGTCTTTGGCTTCAGCGTCTCCCGTAAGTGTGCCGCTCTATGCCAGAGCTCTTACCAACCTCCTTATTAATGATCATATAGTCAATCTAGGAGATGTAGATGTAAACATTTGTTTAATGTTTTGTTTAACATAACGTTTAGTGTCATGCAAGTTTCTTTTTCTCCAGCTTCTCATATTTGAGGATTTGCTGCTTTTCTTTGTCTTAAGTGATAATAAACTGAATACTAAAGATTAAAAATAAAGTCCATGCTTTGACATACATTTCTTCTTAACCCTCAGATACAACAAGAAATCCTCGACCCGGAGAAGAGAATGGCAAAGGTGCAACATGTTTCTCCTCCTCTCATGACCGCTGTCACAGTGAATCACATCTGTGCGAGTTAGTAATGTTGTCGCTTTCGTCATCTGTATTCTAAATGTTTCAGATTACCATTACGTCACACGGGAGGTGATGCAGAAAGGAATTGACGACGGCGATTTCATTGAGAGCGCAGTGTTTTCGGGGAACATGTACGGGACGAGTAAAGCTGCCGTGCAAGCCGTCCAGGCCCAGAACCTCATCTGTATACTCGACATTGACATGCAGGGTGTGATAAACATCAAAAAAAGGACGGACCTCAATCCCATCTACATCTCCATCCAACCGCCATCCATGGCCGTCCTGGTGAGCACAGCAGCACGTGCATTTCATTGATGGAGGTTCCTATTGTCCTGGCAGAGAGGAGTTCCTGGTTCTGACCCTGAGCTTGCTTTGTACCACAGTTTCTTCGTCATACAGGTTTTAAATGCTCTGTGAATATTTCTGAATGCTTTCTGTATCGTTTCAGGAAAATCGTTTAAGAAACAGAAAGACGGAGACAGAGGAAAGCCTCCAAAAGCGTTTAAATGCAGCACAGGTGGAAATGGAGTTTAGTAAGTATTTATTGTTTGTTTGCAAAGATGTAACCAAATAAAGGTTTAAAACATGACTCTAAAGATTATTATATCTCCTTCTAGGTAAAGCACCTGGTACGTTTGATGTCCTGGTTATCAATGATAATTTGGAGGAAGCCTATGTGCATTTAAAACATGCTCTGCTTGAGGTGAGTTACTGTCGCAGTCCTTGAATCAATAGCAAATAAAAACACTACATCTAATGTCTCTTAGAATGGGACAATACTTTTCTCGATGCATTGTGGGATACTTTGAGTCCAATAGAGGTATAATAATTCTCACTATACATTCAGTCAGCACTGTAAAATGGATTATAGTGGGTTTTATTGTGAGACACATCTTAGTCTTGTAAATGGAAAGTTGAATTGCCTCCTCCCACAAACGGCGATTGTCCAATCATAGCTTAGCAACCGTGACTACGCAGTACAGGTTGTCCACTCTACTGCGAGAGCCTTTCCAAAAGTGTAACGAATGGAGTAAACGTTGTGTTTATCGATCTGTTTAAATGTCTTAGTTCATTGTTGTAGATGTGTCTGTATTTCTGGATCAACATCACTTCATCATGTTTTTCCTTCTCTAGGAAATCAATATGGTCAAGAATGTCAACATGTCGTCGTAGGAGACGGAAGCATCCCGACACCTTTTTTAGTCCCGTCCAGCCACTCCTCACCTCAGACCTCCATTCCAGTTGTGAACATTCCCTCAGATGGTTTGTTCAGCTCAGACAAACATCCCTTAGCGGATACACAAATATATGTTTTATGGTGTTGGTTATATAGAGAGTTAGTTCTTACCAAATGGTATCATGCTGTAAAATGTGTTGTTGTTGTTCTTTTACTGACAGGAAGCACTTTCCACATGTTTATTTTCACTTGAAGAAAGATACTCCAATAATGCTTACTTGATAAGTTACCGGCATGGTATGTAAAACGCCCTCTTGGACTGGGTCTATACTGCGTGCAGCTTCGCCCTCTCACCAATCTGGTTCTAATGACTCATGCCATAAACTGGTCTTTCAAGGGTGTGGAAAAGTCATTGATCTTGGCAGTTATGCTACTCTTTTTTTTATTTTGTGCCACCAGTCAGAGACAGATATCTGCACTCGTTTAGTTCACGAAGGAAACTTCAGCTTTACAAGTTCTGGAGAGAGAAAAAATCATGGCGGCTGTTTACTTTCAGGAGTTCATGCGGGTTAACTTTACTTTAAAAATAATACAACTGCTAATATAAATGCTTTTCTTTGACCAATGATGTGTGAATTTCCATATAACTCCATTATAGTTTGCTTTGCTGGTTAACCATGAATATTGTTGTGCTCTAGTAGGATTAAATCCCATTATAGAGGTGGAAATTGTTGCTTGGAACAAATAAAAAATACTACATCTAATCTTACTTAGAATATAGCTTTTTATTTTATTTTGCGGTGTCTAACAGCAATTTAACTTTTTATTTTACAATTGTACATTTGTGAACTTTTATATTGTGTAACTATCACCTGTACAGTGAAACTACATTAATTGGACTGTTTTTATTCCTAACTGTAAGGATGGGTTTTTAAAATTTGAAGGAAAATTAAATGACATGTTCAAGCACACAACGCTCCTTTTACTTGTTTACTGAAAGAATATTTATGAATTGGGTATATGCAGGAATCCTGAAGTTAAATCCAGACCCTTTCAATACATTTAAAGCTCTATACAGTTACATCAGTAACACGTTTTTAACTCTCATTTACCATACACTAAGTCAGCACAACGGTCTTAGTTTGTGATATGTCCTGCAGGAGCTCCCTCTTAACAATTACCCATCATAGCATGTGCACATAAATGCGTGATAAAGACCATGGATTAGATATATAAACAATGTTTACATACAAAATCCATGCATATGTCAATTGCGCACGTACACTGGTATTTTTAAAGGGAGGATGTGACACCTCACACATACTTTAGACCAGGCATACACCTGGTTAGCTCAGATAGAAAGTGGATAGAAATGTAACTTTGTAGTGAAACCCTGTTTATTTAGGATGTTTTCTCATTTCAATGATCAATAGTTTTTTCCAACTACAAAGGTTTATAAAAAAAAATGTCAATCAAAGCAACATTTATAAACTAAATAAAAAATTATATAAAATGAGTGAATCTTTTTTTTTTTTATCAACATTTGAGATTTATTTCTTAATTTCATGGTGAATTGTGAAACTATTTGTAAATTCTGTTTCAATATGAGCGCTATAGGATACACAATATTGTCATTGTTCAGGGATTGTGCAAAGGCTCACAGTACGAAGTATAAAAAGAGTACGCAATGTACAGAGACATAGTCCCAAAGACGTGCGTTAATGTAACGCATAGAGACATCTGTGAAGACGTTAATGTAACATGTAGTGTCTATGGGAGGGGATAAGAGCATTGTTGATGAGGACGGTTGCAGTCGGGAAGAAAGTGTTTGTGTGGCGTGAGGTGTTGGTCCTGATGGACAGCCTCCTGCAAGGGGAGTGTGTCTTCCAAGTTTGTCCAGGATGGCAGATTACGCTTCTCAGCGGAGCGATTCATTCGCTTATTCCTTGGCGGTGGCTGCAGCGTACCAGATAGTGATGAAGGAGGTGAGGATGTACTCGATGATGGTAGTCATGAAAATGTTTTATGAAATATAATAGTATAGTATGCCATTAAAAATAAAAATGACATAAAAATGACATAAAATGGCATAGTAGAAATATGTCAAGGTATAGTGTTCCATAAAAAAATCATGATATAGTACAAAATTAAAATAAAATAAAACTTCTATGACATTTTATAATGCAGGCCTAATACATTATATTAAGACGTTTTTTATATCATACTATACTATCACATTGTGTATGTCCTACTAATGTTATGTATAGTATGTCATAACAATGTCAAAAGAAATGTCATAGTATAGTTTGTTATACATTTTTTTTTAAATGTCATAGTGTACTGTCATAAATTTGCCATAAATCTGTCATAATGTGGTATGTCATAAGCATTGCATAGTATAGTAGACAAAAAATCATTAAAATAAAAAACCTCAGAAAATGGTGTTTAAGAATTCTTAATACTTTTTAAGGGCCTTAAATTGTTTCTTAACTTATTCATCTTGTATTTAATTTTTCAACTTTTAATACTTCTTAGAAAACCTGTGAACACCCTGATGACCCATCTGTAATTTGGTGTTTTTTTCCCTTAATAATCAGAATTATTTTGGTATTTATTTGTTATTTATTATATTGAACGATTTAGCATTTTAACTCTTATAATATTATGCTTGCTAATATTATTAATCATCCAGCAGTATCACTCCTTTTTCAGTAGGTGTGCTATAAATAAGAATTGTGAAAGAAACTAGCCATTATTTGCAGTACATCTATTTATTATCACTGAATACTCAAACATGTTTCCAAAAACTACACATGTACAGTACAAGCATTACACTCTGTTAGTGCTTTAATATGAATATATAACATGATCCTTGTAACTGACTAAAAGACCTTTAAAAACAATGCAAACGCCACACATCTTTAAGTTACTGTATTCTAGCCACTTTTTATATTGACAAGGTAGTAAATTCTGTGAGCTCAAGTACTTTGCACAAACATTTTCTCGCAATCAAATACAACATTACAGATCTGGTTAAACTCATGTGCTTTGGAAAAGCAAATACATGCAGTCACTCGTCTAAACATCTATCACTTACATATGAAAGTCCCTGTGACATAAAAATGTCAGAAAAGCTGAGTGTAACCTTCAATAATGACAGAAACATCTGTTTCACGATAGTAAATGACACAAGTGCAGTCAAACTCAGAGATCTGATGTGAAACAGGTTCACCTTGTATAAATGCAATATTTGTAGAAGTTGCTCCACAAACAACCGCAGTAGAACTTATGTGTCACTTTGCCACATTGACTATAATTTGACGGCACATCTCTGATTAAACAGCCCATGGACCAAAACGGTTACCAAAGTGCTATTTTAATAGTACATCATCAGTTTTGCATATTTAAATGAACAATACTGAACTAGAATTAGAAAGACATGACCTCACTAGTAGTTATTAACTCCATCATTTGCTGCTCCAGGAATCTAAGGCAGTGCAAAAGGCAACATTTCTTGAAAGGTACAAAAGTAAAACCGAAAAAATATATATACCTAAATATAACTATGTGTTTGTGAATATAGCAGGAGTCATAACTAGGGTTAATGTCAAGGTTCATGATTTCACAAAGGCATGGATGTATTACTGTAAGAGCATATAGGGCACAGGCCCAGCGGCCAAAGTGTCAGGGGCCCATCTGGACTTCACCTACAGAATGTCAATCAAAGAGAAACGTACCAACCAGGAAGAGACTCAAAATGACCACAAAGAAAGGGAAAAAGACTACAAAGAGAAACAAACAGACAACAAACAGACTCACAACCACATAAAGACCACAGAGACACAACATGACTACAAAGAGACACAACATGACTACAAAAAGGGGCAAAACAACCACAGACAAAACAAACTAAAACAGACTAAAACAATTACAAACAGACACAAAACAACAACAGAAAGAAATAGAAAGAGGTGAAACAACTATAAAGTCTGTGTGTCTTGCTCCTACGTAGGAGAGGTGTTGGGGCCTTTTGTATGTCTGTGCCCATTGTCTCATAATCCGCCCCCGCATGAAGGTGTGTGTGAGTGAAACCTGATCAACAGCAGATGATGAAATGTCAAATGTCAGTAAAATGTCAAACTTTAATTTCCTTTTTGTCTGTCCACCATGTATATTACAACACATTGTAACAAAGCAGTTTGGGACTAAAACATTTTCCAACTCGCGTCGTCTAAAGAGACCATCTGACTCTAACCATTTGTCAAGAAAAAGACCCAAGAGGATGATTTCCTGATGGGCAGCTTCAAAATGGAATGGTTTGTCAAATGCAGTAAATATACTTCAGGTTAGGATATGTCGTATTCATCATGTGAGTAGAAATGTCCCCATTTAAGACTAAGAGGGTTTGAAATAGTTTGCTACTACTGGTTCTGATAAAGGTTATCACTAATTTGAAGAGTGACAGGGTTGCCCACTGATGTGTAGCCATAGGTCTGAGTTGACACTTTGGTTTTAAAGCTCTGCTGCCCGCACTCGACTCTCTGCACCTCTGAGCAGTATGAAGGCTTCACTTCCATCTTTGCGTGGCTCACTTGGATGGGGACGTGCCTTTCCGTCCTGGACCGGGCTCCGCTGGCTTGGGGGGCAGCAGATGTGAAAAGGCTGCTGGAGAGATGCTCCCTGAAGCGGCCGAAGAAGCCGCTCCTCTGCCTCGGGACCACGACGGGCCGCCCCACGTTGAGGAGCACCGGCTGTCCCACTGTGGACCCGCCGATCTCCCTCTGGAGCACAGAGATCTCACAGGGCTTTTCCGCAGCGGGGGCGCTGGAGGAGCCGTAGGTCTCGCCTTCTTCTGGCACGTAATCCTCCAAGTCTTCTAGGGTCAGAACACGGCCTCCTTGTGTCAGAATCTTAGGCTCCTGATCCCCGAGTGAGTCATCATCTTCATCATCGGGTTCAAAGATGACAGTTTGTTCATCATCCAGGTCGTCACTGTCCTCTGCAGCTGGAGTGAGGACAGAAGAGAGTTCATGTGGCTCTCCAGTGACAGAATCAGAGGAAACGTTACCCTCCTCTTCTTCCCAGGAGAGCGGCGAGCTGCTGACGTCTCCCTGCAGCTGAGCCTGCTCCACCAGCTTGTTGTTGCAATTGTTAGTGTTTGGGTTTTCCGGAGGAGACCTTTTGGATCTGGAGGGAGCGGCTGCGCGGTCAGACAATGCCGGAGAGATGCCTCTCCTCCGGGGCAGCCTGGGAGATTTATTGACCTTATACTCGATGACCTCCTCAACCTCCACCCACGTGGGCCTGCTCTCCATGGCTCTTGCTTCAGCACCCTCGGGTTGAGAAACATAGAGGGTTGGGATAGTGGTCTTTCTTGGAGTGGGCATCCTCCTCAGCCTGGCTGTGGGGGGCTCCGGGGTGGAGGTCTCCGAGCGGTAGGCTCCAGCAACAGTCAAACCGGGGGACTTGTGCCTCCTCATACGTGGGTTCTTCACCACGGTGGTTATAGTCTCCTCACTGGAGTAAAGAGAAACAGACAACTCAAGACATGTTTAGAGCTAAAGACAAAGAGATTCCAGGCAGCATGCAGTTTTCACCCCGATGACTGAAGCTGGTGTGCTTATAATAATAATAATAATAATAATAAAAAGAACTTTCCCACAAGACATGCAGCTCTTTACATTTAAAAACAGGAAACACAAGTGCTCAGTGTTGCAGAGAAAGCAAGCCATTTAAAAGTAATAATAAAGACATTTAAAGGCATAAAAGGTCATTTAGGAACAGCATTCAGGACTCCATGTGAGACACGCTCATGGTAAGAAGTGGTGCTAGAAAAAGGCCTAATGAATGAGATATGTTTTAATTACCGTCTAAACATTTCAACAGAGCGTGCCTCTCTAATATCTTTTGATAGGCTGCTCCACAATTTGGAAAAAAAGGCTGCAACTCCCAATTGTCTTTTTGGTGGGGTTTCTAGGAAAGCAGCAGTAGAGGATCGAAGGGCTCGTGAAGGAACATTACGCCAGGGAACCTGTGATGTAGGCCGTTGAAAGCTTTGTATACAAGTAGAAGTAGACTTTTAAATAAAGTCTAGAAGATACATAAGCCTGCAGCTCAAGTGACACTGAATGTAACTAAATAGGAAAGGCTGACTCAGCAAAACTAGAAAAGAAAGTCTGAGCACTAAGCACTTCCCACATGCCGGCAGAAGCCTGATAAGACTGCATATTGTGTTGCTAAAGTAACATAGAAGATTCAACTACGCTGTGTGAGTAGCTGCAATGATAAAGTTGCCGGTTAAAGAAGACAAGCACCCTGGTGAAGACAGCCCATCCCTTTTATCATCCTTGTGATAGAATCCTTTGCACTCAGGCTTTAAATACTACAGAACTATGCATACATGGGCCCGCAGAGAGAAGCACACACACATATACAAAAGAGCTCCTTTTAGCAAACACAGCAACGCCAAACATATATCTTTCAGTGCATCTGTATCAGGAAATCTATCCTGAAACAAATTCTTGATGTGGACAAATGATCCCACAGTTAGATATGCAACTTTTAGTCCAAGAATCATTTCATACTTTAGTTAAAATAACATGTAATGCACGGATGAATTGATCTAATGATCTAATGCCCAGCCAGGCAACAGACATGTGTCAGGCACAAAAATAATTCACACTTACATGATGATGGTTTTCCTTGGTATTCTAGTCTCCTGCTCAGTAACTATGGGAGGGGAAGCAGAATATATTTAAGAATCAACAGACAAAATAAAAGGATTAGTTTTAAAGCTAGAGTTGGAAAGAAATCACATCTAGAATATAAGATGTAACAATTGATTATGCGTCTTTAAACCTGCATTACTATAGTCTAGAGAGCTTCTCCTTTTGTGAAGATGTAAGTCAGTGTTCTTACCTTCAATAGTGATGGCCTGCTCACCAGTGCGAGTCACAGCAGAGGGAGGAACTAAGTCAGCAGCACACTTGGCATTGCCCAGGCGGTTGGACAACTGATAAAAGCAGAGAATATATTTTTAGAGTCTGAAAAGTCTGTTGCTTGTTGCTAATATCAACTGACTTAGAGTTAATACATGTTTTGCCAACAGGTAAGTATGATTTTTAATATCAACCAACCTCGCACTCATAGTGTCCCAGGTCTCTCTCTGTCAGGTTTTTTATTACCAAGACAAGAACCCCACTGCGGAGCTCGCTGAAGGTCTGATATTTTTCCTGGTCGGTGAGCAGCCTGCCATCCTTAAACCACCTTGACCAGCCAGAGAAGAGAAACAGAGGTTAACACACAGGGGGAAAGAAGTTTCAAAGGACTCTTTGAATTTACTTAAGTTGCTTGGGATATTTCATACCTGATCTTGGGGTTGGGGGCACTCTGTATGACGCAGGTGAACTGAGCGTCCTCAGCAGCAACAAATATAGCATTCCTCATTTTATTCACAAAACGAGGAGGCACTACAAGAAATATGTCAAAATGTAATTCATGTTTAAATACTAATATCTACTTCAAATAAATTGGCTTTACAAACATGTATTGATTAATTTCAAAAGGTATTTAATTGTGGCCAGATGTTTACTGTGTTATAGTTAAAAATGAAAGCATTCATGTCATGTCTCGTCGAGTTTGCTAAAGTTTACATTTTGTCCAGTCTTGTCAGTCACTGTCTGTCATTTCACTTCCTGTTTTATTTTGTACCTACCTCTTGTTCCTCATTCCAGATCCCTTTACTTCCTGTCTTTGTGTGGTTTCCCGCCATTGTCAGTGTCTGCCCCGCCCCTGATTGTTTCCACCTGTGCCCACTCACATCATGTATAAATAGTCCCGTCTCCCCTTGTCTTGTGCCAGTTTGTCTGGTTATATCCCAGTGTATTGAACCAGCGTGTAGAAGTATTTTTGGAATGTTTTGTCTATCCTCCTTCTGAGTGTTTGAGTTATACTACTTGTTTACAAGTAAAGTATTTTTATTTTACACTCTACATCTGTTTCTGGCGTCGTACATTTGAGTCTTCCTTCCCTGTGTCCGAGGTTGTGATAATTCACTATCACAGTGTATGCCACTTACCCTGAACTGTGATCTTGCCAAGAGTACTGGCATTGCCCGCTGAGCTTGTGGCAAAGCACATGTACTGGCCAGAATCATCTGCTGTCATGTTATCCAAGATCAGCGTGCAGGAACCATCGGGGTCCTCGATGACGATGTGATGAGGGTCTGCCTCCACAGTACGTCCGTCTACATCCAACAAGTAAACCATGAAACACATTTGGCAACAGATAACGTTTGCGTACAGAAGATAGTCAGTCACTCATTGTTATGTACCATTACTCTCCATTTCTCTTAGTTATCGTGAAATAAAACAAAGGACAAAAAAAAACATGGCCTACCCTTGTACCAAGTGACCGCAGGTTTGGGTAATCCAGTGACTTTGCAGGCCAGTTTAACAGTCTGACCCAGCTCTGCTGTGCAGTTTGCCAGAATTTCATCAAAGTCAGGAGGACCTGTAAAAGGAGATAAAAATGAAATGTTTATACATATATAAGTTTGGCTGCATCTACACGAATACATTTTTCTTTTTAAACGCATAACTTTTGCTACATTTACGCCTAGCGTCCAAACTATATTTTAAAACCTCTAAAACGCTGACTTTTGAAAGCGCTGCTGACCGCGTTCTACTTTGACTTTTGGAAACGATGACACAGACACCCAGGTTCCTTTCTTGATTAGGTCTTATCAGTCATGACGTGTCCATCCCTGATTTGTCATTTGCCATATCATGTGACCCTTCTTCTGAAAGAAAACAAACGACATATGTCGCCGTATTTGTTTTTGCAACAACTCCTAATCTATGTTTTCTGCGGCCTTCACCGCCTTATACTCGCGTTACTTTCAGTAGCAGTTCCACCTCGACAGACATCTCTGGTCTTTGCTTTTTGCAATTGCTGTTCTTCCTCCGTATAATTTTCTGCAACTAAGCAGCAAAGTAGACAATCTGCTTTCTGTTTCCATCTACACGGCATGCTCATGAGATACGCTTTTTCAGGCTTGTAAGTATGAATAGAGATTATTTCTGAAGTGATGCTAAAACAAGTGTGTGTTCCACTCACTCCATGTAGGCATGCTGTATCGCTGCTGCAGTTCTCTGAAGTCTCTCAGCCATGAGTTCTTGATGGTAATAGTTCGGGCCTGCAAGGTGTATTTCCTCACAGAGTCCTCACGTTCATGCCAGATCTCAAAGGCACGGTCATCACCCTCCACTGTCTCATTCACATCAATGTTATTCAACTGCAACAGGAAGAATACAGAAAACATCATTTAGGCTGCTGATCAGTAAAGATAACAATAAAGAAGGAAGTCTGATACTGATTATATCATGAGTCTAACCTTCATCATGTTCTTAAAGACATATGCTTGTGTATCAGTGTTGCTGTCTCTCTTGGGTTTGCAGATGATGCAGTAGTTCTTAAACAGGAAGACGTGGCGGTGGTGACCCCTAGAGGACGTCCTAATTCCTGGAGCACCTTCCCACACTTGGAAGGGTCCCTGATTTTAATAAGGGAAAAAGAATCACACATAAACAATCAAACAAACACAATCATGCCTATAACCACTGTTACTCATCAGGGATGCCACAGTAACTCCACCTACCTGTCTCATTGGCTCTCCTAATACTTCCAGTGTAGCAGGATAGTTCTCGATCATGGAGACATGATGGGTATTCTCAGAGCGCTGAGGGAGCGCAGACACCATCGCATACGCTTCTTCCAGCAGGCAGCAGTTCTGGCCGTTCTTTGCCTTGTTTCGGATGAGCTCCTGAAGATATTGGAGGACAGATTTCAATAAAACTGTGGTGACAGTGATACAGGTCTAAAACCAAATGCCTTACACATGTAAGTGATGTGTTCCTATCTCTAATGCAGAGAGCTGAACCTCATAAGAATTCATGCATATTGTCGAAGCTGTCACCTTGAGGACGGCCTTGTACTTCTGAATCCTCTCCAGTGGGTGTTGGAGGCTGGCGTTGATGCTGTGTACAGGGGGATCTGCAGGGTCGGCACCGGCTTGCACTTTCTCTGTGTACTCCTACAATGTAATGAAAGGAAGATTTTTAAACTTAAATAATTATACTGGTCCACAGTCACGCTAATAACGAGGTATTTACAAATACAGCAAATACAAGTAGTAAGGCTGGCAAAACAAATGCCTTGCAAATTCTATTAACAAATATCTTCATAGTGTGGTAACAGATGTAAACGTATGTGCCTCACTTCAAAAAATTGCGATAAAACTATATATTAATAGTATTTTCCACTTTCACTGAGTTACATTGTTTAACCAAGTTCAGTCCTGATCATAAATACCAAAAAAAAAAGAATTACACCCAAAATGTATGCCATATGCTTAAAAGAAAAAGCCAAAATGATCGAAAAATTAAACACGAAGAAGCCAATCATGCCCCTAATGAGGCACAAGGGTTAGAGAGTTTAATGGACTTTGATTCTAACGCACTGCAAAACCTACAGTACCGCAATAAGAGATCTGGTGTTACCTTGAAGAAGCGGTGAACGGCCTTGTCATTGACAGCAGATTCAGCCTTACTCTGACCGACAAGATACTCGAGGTACTTCTCAAAGCCCTCCTTGTTCTTCAGGAAGCACATGGCTACGTCATCATCTGTTTCACAGTCGTTCAGCTTTGGGAGGAATGCCCTAAAAGCAAAATTGTAGGGGAATGAATGCATTGAAAATCTTACTGTAAATATCGTTCATTACATGTTTCAGAAGGAGATGTTCTTTACTTTCTTTTTTAAAATATCTGACTGAAAAGACATCAAGAGGTGAGCTCACTTGCTATGGAAAGACTTGATATCATCAATGTTCCTGAATATGGCTTCCTTCTGGCTGCTGACATCAGGCGGTGCATCAGGGCTGTCTGCATGCTTCACGTGATGGGAGGTAAAGAAGTCGACCTCTTTTACAAACTCTGATTCACCATTTATCAGGTCTTGGACCAGTTGGCTAGTGACATGAAAAAATAGTCGATTATGATACATCCGGTAGTTCCAGTATTCGGTGAGTGAAAGTGAGTTTTAGACATGCTTTACTTACAATAATTTCCTCTTGTATTCCCCCTCAGACACCTCCTCTTCATTCGTCTCTGGAAGGTCACTCGTATCAGCAGAGAGCTGGACGGACACACATGTTGTATCAATTTAAACGTTCAAAGGTTCTAATGAATTAATAATGTTATGTTGGTGGATCAGCTATATTTTTAAGACGTACTTTGAGTTTCTTGTCCAGGTAGGCAGGTGAGACCCAGCCTTGCCGGGATGGTGTAGTTTTGGTGGGTTTGGTCCGGACTAACCATTTAAGTGGATGAGCGGAGTCCAAAACCTCAACATACTGTCCCTCCTTTAGAGAGATGGATTCTTTGATCGATATGGTGGGGGTGTAGTCAGCCGTTGCCACATAGATGTCAAACATCTGTAAAAATATTTATATTAATGACAGCACACGTGGTTTCACAAGGTGTGACACCGTTATATAAATCCAGTATGATGTAAAGATGCATATTGTTGCACAATCTTGGTTCTAGGGCTGCACCGAATATTTTGAAGCTTCATTCATAACGTTGACTGAATTTAAAGTGAGTTTATCCTTTACCAGATTACATTTCGAAACGATACCGGCTTTAGGGAAATGTTCCCACATCTATGAGCAACACTAACGTTGAAGTGTGTAATTAAACAATTCTTAACAACAAAACATCACACTGAGAATTTCTATTTCTCACCTCTCCCCTGGCATCCCCCTCATCTGACTCAGAGGAGGAGTCAGCAATGAGGGAGGGAGGACGAGAGCGACCGTGATGAGGTGATGGAGAAGGGGTCTTGGTCTCATCATCACTGTCAACACCTGGAACGCGTAATGAAGCTGGGGCAGCGAGGACGGAGGGAGGACAGGTCAATTGTGGAAAAGAAGTACAGCATGTACCATTAAAACAATCTATCTTTTAAATGTAATTTGTCACTGTTATGTACCATGATTAGGGATTATCATACTGTACTTTGCTCTGCTTTTGGTAGCAGTTATTAGTGCCCTTTGTGTCAAAGCTCGGCTGTGGTAGGACCAGTCAGCTGAAAGTCACATTTGAAGCACTAACTGACTCTTTGCAGGCATCTACTGGTGCTTTATCTATTTACATCATTACCCCTATATACATTTTTGATTTTAGCTCAAAATAATAACACATTATGCGATGTAAACTGCAAAAAAATTAAGAAATAAACAATATTTTCTTTGTAAATGCTTTGCTATATGTTAGTATTGTGACAACATGCAAGACAAAGCTACGGTACAGATAACACTTATTATCTGAGCTCTCGGTGAGCATGTATTCCAGCTATAAATTGGTGGGACTTCATAGTCATTTAAAAATGATTTGAATTCAATTAGATATTTTACCCAATATAATGCTGACATAGGAAAAGAGGAAACTGTTGTTCTTCATATATAATACATGATGTTTTACTGTATGTAAAAGGAAATGTAACTTGAAATCTTTTCCACAAGTCATCTGTATCCATAACTCAATTGAAAAATGCATATTAATTGTGAAGCTGATGCACTCTGGATACATACTGGTAGTTTTGGGCCAAGATTTCATCCACTGGAGCACTTCATGATTCTGTAAACTGTCTGAATAACACATTCATGATTGGATGAGCATTTAATTGGTTTGATTGCTAAATTGATGGATGTGAGGTGGTAAAGAAATGATGTTTGTATGAAGCAATGAGAAGTCATATGCTCACGGATAGAGAAAAACATGCTAGGAAAACAAGCAAGCGGGCCACGAACACTCATTCAAGAATTGAAGTGATAACGCATTCAGATTAAACACTTTCACAATTCTTGAATAATCAGAATGAATTCACTGAATTCAAGCAAAGCTGACTGGCAAACAACAAAGTGTTTTGTTACAGCAGCACTGTATCCAACATATTGTGTGGATTACTCATATACCTTAAGCATCTTCAGCATTAGCAACTAGCAAAGTCATTCATAGCAGCTTGAATATTTAATTGTATCAGAACATTTGTTTAACAAAGGGATAAGCAACCAGCGGATTGTTATTCCAAACCCAGACAACACTGGGTGATTTAGGAGTTAAGGTATCCTTCTGGGTGAAGGAGTCCTCAGCATTTAAACCACCTTGAATAAGTGTGGTATGAATAACATTTTGGGAGTCTGTGTTATTGGTTGTCTATCTCTGACCTAAATTATGTTATCTGGTCACGGTTAGCTTGTTGCATGAATGATGACGACATAATTAATCATTTCACACAGAATAAAGCAAACCTGGGATTTGTGCTTCATCCCACTTTAACACATTAGTTGTACATGCATGTTGAGTGTTTACCTGTTACAGACAGGCCAAAGTCTGGGGCTGAAAACACCATATTATAAGCCAAATGGGCTTTCTACTACTGGACGATAAATCTGACGCTATCCCATTACTTAAAGCCACTAAAGAAGGCTGTCAAAGCTTTATGGGGGCTGCAGTCAAATGTTAACAACATCATTGCGTTATCTTGGTTTAAACCAGACTTGAATAAGCCTGGTTATGTTATGATAACTTTGGTTTGTAGAAACACTTGAAGGTTAACTCAAGTTAACATCCCTCCGTATTTAGAAAAAGGGCTTTAAAAGTGTAACTGACATTTATTTCAAATGATTAAAATTATTTTCAAATGATTTAATATTGAACTGCTTAGACATAATGGTCCATAACATACACTTACCTTGGGTAAACTTTGCCGATACCATTTCAGTGATCTGGGAGGTCAGTTTCATGAGGAATTCCTCTGTACCTACTTCACCTAGGTAGGGTAATTTACTCTCTTATTGCACACACAAAGAAGAAAGAACACCAAAAATATTGCATTATTCATTACTACAAATAATTTATGTTACTATGCATAATAGATGATATTACTATAAATAATATAGATATACCTTTTCCTCTGCCCGCCTCCTCGTCTGGAGGACTAATTGTAAATCCAAACACCCTGAGGAGAATTAAATGTTACATTTTCTTTCTTCACATATGCATGTATTTAAAATGTGCTGGATATACAAGTGTTTTTTTTTGGGTGCAATGCCATTCTGAATCTCAAATCTCAAAAAAGAACTTACTCTGAGGCATTAGTCTCTTTCTTTTGTTGTGGTACTATGGAAAAGGGTTAGAAACACATAAATACAATTACAATCAAACCAAGGAAACAAGCTAAGCCGGTAATAGGTTTGCACATGACTAATTGTCTTCTAGTTTAAGAATATACTCAAAAGTCAATATTAAGGTGCAAAAATGACTTTGCTTTACTTACCATCATCAACCTCGAGGTGGGCAGTGCAGATGGACTGTCCTGCTTTATTTGTGGCGATGCAGGTGTAGGCGCCAGTGTATTCTGTGCCCACGTCCATCAAGATGAGGCTGTGCTGGCGCCCCGAGCTTGCTATTTTGTATCCCTTGGTATCAGGCTTGATCCACAGGACATCTTCCATTGATTCCTCCTTTAGCCAGGAGACCATTGGAGTGGGAGAGCCTGAAAAAATAAAGGGGAGTATTGATTTTCTCTTGGATGTCCCCAGATTACTTTAGGTGGTAAAGGATGTTAAAGGTAAAAAAACACAAACCTTCTACTTTGACAGACAGAGTGATGCTGGATCCTTGTTTCACCTTCCTGTTGCTGAACCTTTCAATGAAGCGGGGTGGCACCAGGGGCTCCTTGGGGTCTGTGATTATAAAGTGTAAAACAAAAGCACTTAAAACATACTATTATCCACAAAAGTAACTGTGCGAGGCTTGTAGAATAAATGTCAAATTACCTCTTTTATCTTGTGGCATAATCTCCCCTGGACCTGTTGCAGAAACAGAGATGTTCTGTAAACATCTCAGCAATTTCTAAGCTCAAAGTAATTAAAAAATATAGTATCTTATCGCTCTTTTTGTGTAGGCGATAATTCAGGTGTTTGTATACATACGCAGAACTATCAGGCGGGCAGAGGAGTAAGCAGAACCAGCTGCATTGCTGATGTAAGCAGAGTACTCCCCCATATCCTCTTTCTTCACCTCCAGGATCTCCACGCCATGAACATCTCTCTCTGTTATCAACAGAATCCTTTCTGAAGGTCGCAGAGGGTGGCCATCTTTGAACCAGTATATTCTGGGTTTGGGGAAGCCTGGAAGACAGTGAGTATTTCAGAAAGAAAAAATCTTTAGACATAGACAATTTTCTGTGGGTTGACTTCATTTTCAATTAGCTGTTATTTGTCTGCCTCGGATGAATTGACTTAGTTACTTAGGGATGCACCAATCTGATACTGATATTGGGCTGATACTGATTCAAATAGCTGGATCGGGTGTCAGTGACAATGGGGCCGATCTATTCAATTCAATTCTATGTTTATGTCTGATTACACATCATGCGTCAGCTGGCTGGTAGACCACACAGCTGTGGGGGCGAACAACAAACATGTCAGCTGTTTCGAGGTATTGCACGCTTGCTACGCCAACAAGTTCTAAATGTACTTGCATCGGGTCGGACTGGTGAATCCCTACTAAAACGTACCCTTTAATTTGAGCTGCAGCTTAGCAATAGGTGAACCTGGACAGACATGAACATCATGAAGTTCATCCACAACTTGTGGTAGCTGATCATCTTCAGCGACAGACTCAAATGTCTCAGTTTCCCTGCACAAGGAGGAGAAGAACAGTACACCTCAAGAATTCAGCATTTATTAATATTACAAAAATATATTCATTAATTTATTTCTAAACACCATAAATCACACATTCATAGTAAATTCACCTTGAAAGGTATCCCTTGGCACTGACATAGGAAGATGTCTCAGTGGCATCAGCAGCAGTGTCATAATCTGAGCTGCAAGACACTGATGGAAAAGATTCAGCATTAAACAACGATCGGTGAAATCAGGGTCCATGTGTGTCAATACATGTGATTGTGTCATTTAGCTATACTTGTGAAAACCAGTTTGAGTTTTATACTATGTCTACACTAAGCCGTCTAATCTGAACATGGATGTTCAATGTGAGGACATTTTTGAGGAGTATTTCTGCTTTTTTAAGATTCTAGTTTAGGTCTAGGACTTTTGTTTCAGGTTAACATTTCTTAAACGCAGATGATGGAAATTCTTAAACTGTGATATTTTAAATCCATTCAGTTAATTATCTTGTTGTAAATGTAATACTTAAGTGGATCTACTTTTAGTTAGATCAATACTTCAGCTTTAGTTATTAATTTCCTACATTTCCCAAAATGTTTTAAGGAACAACTCAAAAAGAATGAGCCCGAACTTAAATTGCTGCATCCAGTTATTGGTTTCATGTGTTGCAGGAAAGAGCAAAATAAATGGCAAAAAACTGTGAATCCAAAGGACTGACAACACAATCATGATATTTCTGCTGTATATGCTATAGCTTGAAATATCTCAAGATGTTTAACTAAAGATGTCATATTAGGTTAATCTGCACCACTGAACATCGTCGTCAGTCAGAACAAATATAGTTGAGTACATGTGTGTGCATGTAATGTTTGTTTACTCACTGTCAACCCTGAGTTCAGCCTTAGTGGCAGTGATGCCGCTGCTGTTTTCAGCTGTGCAACGATAGACGCCCATGTCCGTGGGCAGCACAGTGGTAATGATGAGTTGGTGGCAGCCCTCCTGGTCTTCATTGATCATGTAATGGTCATTCTCCTCCAGCAATTTGCCGTCCTTGTACCAGCGAACGGTGGGAGGGGGCTTGCCAATCACAACACAGTCAAAGCTGACTGGATAACCGTCTGGAACATCCTGACTTTGTAGCTCTGTCAAGAAGACTGGGGCAGCTGGGTAACAAGAGCAAAAAGTCAGAGGATCACAAAGTTAAAAATGAGAACGTAAAATATTAGAATTAGAGATATACTGTATATACATTTATCAGCTGGACTTTAGTAACAATCACAATAGTAAGCACTTTATGTTCACTTTCATTTTGCAGACACACGCTCTTCAACAACTAAAGGATGTGCATATGTGTCTAACTAGTAAACTAATTTGCAAATGAATGCAAACAGAACAACATTTAAATTGTTCAGATGTAGCAGTCTTCCTTTATTGATGATTTAGAATGTGTATTAAAATTATATATATTGATCCCTACAGTGTTTCTTACCCTGGGCTCCAGCCATAAATGCAGGAGGCTGTCTATCTGGTGTGGGGGTCTGTGTGCCATCTTGCGTGTAGCCCATCTTTCTAATTCGCAGCTCCACTTTAAGAGGCCCTGAGTCCAGGATGGTGGTTTCCACAGGAACCCCATGGATTGTAAACATCTCCTGGAACCTCTTCGAGGCAACCTCAGCTTCTGTCCGGGACTCAAAGCGAATGTAGATGTAACAGTCGTCCTCCCGGTAAGAGTGGGGATCTGGAGGACCCAGGTCCCCTTCATCTGCGCTGACAAATAATTCTTCCTCAACATTTGGTGGGAGACTTGTGCGAAGCAGGCGCCGAAGACGTTTGCTAGCCTGCCTCAGTGACTCATCCATCTCACTTCCTGAGGAGCTGTCAGGCTCGCTGTCGGCACTGTAGCCCACGGTCAGCGGCCGCCGCCCAGATGATTCTCTCACTGTTCCTACTGTGACTTTACCACTGTGAGAAGTAACTCCAAACTTGTTGGTGACCTCACACGTGTAGACCCCAGTATCTTTTGTGGTGATGGCAGTGATGACCAGTGAGCAAGTGCCATCATTGTAGATATCGATATGGTGGTGCTTGCCATCAGTCAGGGATTCTCCATCCTTCAGCCACCGCACCTTATCAGGTTTACCTTCTGCCACACATTCTAGATGTATGGTGCCATTAGGTTCTTTGGTCTGGTCTTTGAAGGCCTCTTTAAAGACAGGGCGCATGTCCCTGCGGGCTTTGTAGCCCTTGAACGCAGCTTGAATCTTAATGGCAGCATCTCTAAGCTCAGGCTCATCCTCTTTACTGATCTCCATGATGTTAGTCTCCTCTGTAGACACCTGTTTTGCGTCTGTCTGCTGAATTGTGCTTGTTTCCACTTTAGTCTGCTGCACTGTTTTCTGGTCTGCCTTCTGGAAATGTGCAAAGAACCTTTCAGTAGTCATAGTCTGTGCCTCATTGGTCGCTGTGACAGTAGACGTGCTGCTTTTCTTGAGGTAGGAGACAAGCGTTGAACCCCCAGAAACAGACTCATTCTCAGAGCTGGTGTACAATTTGGACTCTGTCTGCTTCTTAGACACAATGACCTGCTCCTTTTCTCCTGATTTTATTTCCACTTTCTCTGAGGCCTTCAGCTCTATCTGTCCTGATTTCTTTTGACCACCTTTACCGTCATCCTCCGGTTGTTCAGTGATGGAGTCCAGTGTAGGTTCTCGACTCATGCGACGTTTCTTGGCCGATTCCTCCCAAAGCTCATGGACATCACCTTCTTCAGCAGCTTCTGGAGGCAGACTGGGTTGCCCCATCATCTCAGCCTCTACCTGTTTTGCCTCTATACCTATAACCACAATTAAGTGTTTTTGTTACTTTGTTGTTATAAAAGTTACTGTCAGCCCCAACACTGCACTAAACCTACTTGTGACTTGCAGGATAAATACTAAAAAACAAAACACACCAAACACACAATGTCTTACCTGGGCTAATTGGTGGCTGCATGGGTGTATCTGTGTAACAATGAAAACACAAACATACACATTATATAGCCGTTTATAAAGTTTTTTCATTTCTCTACACTGCTATTATACCATTTGGTAGTACAATGCCAAATTTAAAAAAGTACTTTATCACAAGGGCTCTGATCTCATTTCTCCATTTAGTGTAAAAATAAAACTGTAGTTAACTGAGGAATAATAAGCAAACTGTCCTGGTAATCAAGCACACTCAATTTCATCAACTTAACCACACATCCACTCACCAAGCCGCACAGTCTGAGGCAACTCAACAGGCTCTCCAATCCCAGCTCTGTTGGTGGCTGCCACTCTAAACCTGTAGCTACTTCCCGGAATAAGATTTTCAACCACAAACTCTGTGTTACACACAGGTTCAGATTGACAGGGAAGCCAGAGGGAACTGTCTACCAGCCGCATCTCCAACCTGTAGCCCAGAATGGGACTCCCTCCATCATGTAGAGGAGTGAACCACGAGAGGGTGACAGACTTTTCGGTCTTACTGAGGACCTCTGCGTCCTCTGGTGGATCAGGTACAGCTGTTGGAAAAGGAAAGAAGCAGGTGTTAGATGCTTTTAGGAACAATAATTAGGAAGTACACAGATTGCAATGTGTATCTGTTATTCTGTTTTATAGTATCGAGACTATCTCTCTTTCCTCTTAAGTGTGGAGTTGCCACGTAGAGCACATAGCTGGAATACATAAGTAGGTGGAATGATGGTCCACCTGAGAGTCTATTAACTCAAGGTGTGTTCAGACCAAACAGAATGCGGATCTTTCGTGAGTCAATGCAATTGTGTGACACTGTGTCATGAAAGCCTATCAGCGTTGAGATTCTCCTGAATTAGAAGAGGAGGAAAAACGTAATGTTTCCTTCTGTGGCCACCAGGTGCTGTATGACTTAACGGCAGTACTGTATCGGGAAGAAAACATCTGCTTTGTGTTTGTTTTGTACACACGGTTAGAGAACTTTGGTTACGTGTGTATCCTTCTGATATTCTCTAATTCAAAATATAAAACATTTAAACCTAAAAACCAAATTCTTTAAAATGAAGATACAAAAAAGTGAAAGATTAAAAACATTGTAATTAGAAAAGGCTACAAAACTTCTTCCAACACTTACTGATGATGGTGAGCTTGGCCAAAGAGAGAGCATCTCTAGCAGCAAATGTAATTTCCTGCTGTGGCAAAAGAGGGGCCTTTCTCAGGACGAGGCGATAAGAACAGCCGTCAGCCCTCGTAGCCCAGAGGTCATTGGGCTTGAGCTCGATACCATTAGCATACCAGGCTACTTCTGCTGTAGGGACAGGCTCGGTGAGCTCAACACAAAACTCAACCTTCTCTCCCACTGCAGCCACCGTGTCTTCCAGAGCCTTCACAACGTCCAGCTGCCAGCCTTAAAAGTACACAGAATGAAATGTAAAATGTTATCAGTTAAAGTTTATTATATTAAATGCATAATTCAGGCAAGATAAAGCTATGAATACAACTTAAAAGTTTTGTAGTGTTCATTTGAAAGACTCACGTTTGACAGAGAGTTGGGCAGATGTGGAGGCTTTGCCAGCTTTGAAGGTCACTGTGCAACTGTCTTTCACTCGCAACTCTTTCAGCAGGAGTAAATGACGACGACCACTCTCAAATGTCACAATCTCAGCATTACGGGATTCCTTCACTGGTTTCCCATCAAAGAGCCAGCAGCAATCTTTGCTCTCGGGACGAGAGAGGGCACACTCAAGCAGCACTTCACCTCCATCAAAGGTTTCTACATTCTCCAGGCCCTGGACAATGTCAATGGGTTTGCCTGTAGAAACAAATTAAAACAAATTAAGAAAGAAAGACAAAACAAAACAATAAAGAAAAACGAATTTAAGAAAAGTTCAATTAATTTGGGATTTGTCAACAAAGGACCCAAACTTTATGATGATCAGAAAACTGATCAATTCAATTTGTCGACATAGAGTAACTGTTCGATATGAGGGAGCAGAGGAGACTCCCTAGAGAGCAGTGGTTCCCAACTGGTGGGTTGCAGTCCAAAAGTGTGTTGCGGGACTATTTTTGAATGGACTAGTGGTCTAGTGGTACGGCTTCCAGATTCAGCACCAAATGGTTGTGAGTTCAATACCAGGGCTGTCACCATTGTGCCCCTGAGCAAGGCACTTAACCCTGAGTTTCTCCAGGGGGACTGTCCTTGTAGTTAGTTCACTGAAAGTCGCTCTGGATAAGAACATCTACTAAATGACCTGTAATGTAAAAATAATTAATGACTGCAAGTGAACGTGTCAGGTAAAAACAAACACGATGTTTCCTGCTGTAGCTTTTTTTGGCTACTTGACAGTGAAGACATGGCAAGCTCGGAGCGTGAGTGTGTGCATGTGTGTGTCCAGCTGTAAATTGAAGAGCCACAGTTCAAACTATTATTATTATTATTATTGCTGCATTATTTGGCCAATAATAAACAATAATAATAAACAATTATAAATATAATAATAATATAATATAATATAATAATAAACAAGCTTTGCCTTTGCAGCATTTTTATGTCACTGGTCTGTAAGCCAGTGTTATTTATTTACTTAGTTTTAGGTAGTTGCACTTTCAAAAGTTGTATTTCATTGTGTTTTAAGCCCACATGTTGTTTAACATTTTGTGAAATAAAATGTATCTAATGTGTTATCTTATGTGTGGACCTTGAACTAATGACTAAGGAGCAAACTGGACCCCAAGGCTGGATCAGTTGGGAACCACTGCTCTAAAGGTTGGTGCTCTTTCCATGTGGAGGGAAGCTCACCTTCCACATAAAGTGAAGCAACCGCACAGGCCAACTCTGCCTCACAGGAGTAAGTGCCCCTGTCCTCAGCGGACACGCGGCTAATGTACAAGCGAGCCACATTCCAGTCCTGCTCCACTACCACCCTTCGGCCATCAGGCTGCAAAGGCTGCCCGTCTTTCTTCCACTGAGCCTTGACCGGCCGTGAGAACTGGCAGATGAACTCAGCCGGTTGGTTTTCAAGCACCCGAAGGTCCTCCATCTCGTTCACCACTTCAACTGTGGGATCTGAGGTTGGGGTCAGGGGTCATCGCGTCAGGGCTTGACCATTAGATATAAAGTGCAGGACATGACGAACGACATATGGGCTTTATAACCCCCAAAAGCATGTTGAAGTGATGCTCATATGTGAGTGATATTATTATGTGTTTGTGATCTACCATGGAACAGTATCTTAAAGTATATTTGAACGCCCACTGTATGTGAGCTCTGAATATGAATAGGGGTCAAAAAGCCCAAACGTCAAGATTCAGGGTAATGGTCAAAATCAAGGGCCAAGAAGTGCTGGCAGATGATGAGAGATGAGGGGGTGATAAGTGGATAGAAATGCCAAAGTCATAAGGCAGGTTAGAGGTTTTAGTGCTTGAAGGTTAGGGGCATGGCTTGGTGGGATGGGATAGTGCAGGTAAATGGAACGTAAGTATTCAACAGCAGCCGGCCTGCATGGATGGGTGGAGCAGCACTTTCCTTACACAACATTTCTGTAGACACTATTCAGTGGTTCACTTACTCTATTCAATAAAACTTGGATCAAACGTCACAATCAAACCTACTGTATGTTATCTATTGAAACAATCATCATATTTGTATTATTCATCATGTACATGACCAAGGGACACGTACAGGGCTGCACATTTAACCATATAATAATCACGATCATGCTTTTGGCCCCTACTTTTAAACTTGAACAGGCGCATGGTCTGAAACAATGACTTGAGTGATCCAAAGTCACACTGACACAGCCATTCACAATCCATGAATGTGCCTCCAATAGGCACTACTCGTTCTTTGACAATACTGTACCTTGATCAGGCGACCCTTTTAAGAAAAGACTTGGCCAAATGCACCCAATGCACCTTGAGGAATCAAGTCAGTTTTGGTGAATTGTATCTCCCAATTTACTTTTGGCCGATTCTTTTTGGATGAACAGGCTTTAAAAGAATTCAGAATGGGTTGCGACATGGGCCTGAATCTGGGATTCGGGTAATTTATATGAACCAAAGAAAATTGTGAAACAGCAGAACGTTATCCAGTTATCAACCTGGTCTGCTCGCGTCAACAATAGAGATAAATGGACTGCTTTTATATAGCGCTTTTCCAATCTTTCCAATCACTCAAAGCGCTTTACAACACATGTCATTCACCCACTCACACACATTCATACAGAGTCAGAGGCTCTTCAGTAGTGTAACCATTCACACACACTCACACACCGTTGGCCATCGGGAGCAATTTGGGGTTCAGTATCTTGCCCAAGGACACTTTGACATGCTGACTGCAGGAGCTGGGGACGACCACTCTACCTCCTGAGCCATAGCCGCCCAGATTGACCCAGCCGTCAAGAGAACCTCTGGTGGGGATGATTAATACAAATAATGCCAACGGGTAATCAGCAGAACCAAGGGCAGTGCAAAGTTTGAATGGACGATGATTTTTGTCGGATTAGCGCTGCCTGGCTGCATTAACAGCCTTGAATCTGTTTACAGAGGCAAATACTATAGAGAGAAAATAACAACTGCCAACAGACACAAGACAACAGTTGACAACTGAGTGAGTGAGTTTTATATGTGACAATGTAACAGTATCCTGTCACGTCACGGCACGTAGGTGAGTAGACATCCATCCATCAGCTTTACACGCTAATCCTTAAGGTTCCCGCGGGATTGACACAAGCTGGACAGGTTGCCAGTCAATCACAGGGCTGACACATATAGACAGACAAGCATTCACGCTCACATTCCCACGTATACACAATTTAGAGTTGCTAATTAACCTAAACTGCATGTCTTTGAATTGTGGGAGGAAACCCCTTACGAGGAGGACATGCAAACCTCACAAAGGTCGGCGTGTCCAATTGTATTTATATTTTCAAGAAGACATCCTGATTGCATGTCACACCATATTTTGATGACAACATTTGTACAACTAGAGTGAGCAAAGGTTCAAGAGCTAATGACTAATAGTTGTGAACCCAAAGGTGAGAAACATAATCGTGTTTATCATTGATTTATCATTTCAACTGCCCAACATACAGCCATAGACTATATAAAAGAAGTGCCCGTAGCCACCATGACGTCACCTATTGGTTTGTGGACTACCATTTTGAAGCCATCTCTTTTATTTTGAAGCCAGAAGTGACCATATTTGGACCAGAGAGTTGAGCTGGGGAGTGATACACATTGCTATGCCTTTGTTCCTGATTGACAGGTTGTCGTGGTAGCGACTTGAAAATCACAAGATATCAATGACGCCCTAAAGCATACACTGCTTTATCATCTATTTTACTCTAAATGGGACCATAATTTACAAAATGAACATCACGCTGTATTGAAGAAGACTTAAAACTAGCGATTAAGACCATAAGCTCTTTATAAAAATGGTTATCGAGGTAATAAATCAAGGCATTTCCGTACTGGCTTCACTTTTCAGACCGAGAGGTAACTTTCACTTCTTTTATACAGTCTATGCATACAGTACACAGGAAGGATTCAGGGAGAATTCCAAAAGGGGAGAAGAAATAAAAATGAGTCTTACTGACTTTATTCAAATGAATCTGACTGGTTTTAGATGTTTGAGTTTAGGTGTTACGCTGCCATACTCAAATAAAACATTGCTGTGCTGCTGCACCCAGTTGTATGTTTTAGCATCGAACTATCTATGCCATTATTATTATTATTATTATTATTATTATTATTATTATTAATGAAATGAGAAACTGCTCATGCATGATAAAGCACTGAAATGAGAAAATATCCAATATGAATCTATTCATATTGTTCAAACTTTTTAAGGAACCCTGCAGAAAACAACATAAATCATTGAATATTTGCTCATATTCCCCAAGAACAATTCCACCACGTTGTATTTGGTTAATGCCACTTACTAAGTATCAAACAAAGGACATTTGCACATTCAAGAATCCTGCATACTGTTGAATTCAAAATGATGATAAATATTGCTATTAGTTAAATAGTGCATTGTGGTGACAACACCACAACCTTGGATTTAAAATAAAATTCTGCAGGGTCTAAAAAGAGCCTGAAATGCTGCTTATCTCAGTCTCTACTGATTATCTTCATAATGTGATACCTTTGACTAAGAGCTTGGCTGTTGATGTTACACTGCCAGCTTCGAAAGTGACAGTGCCAGAGTCATCGGTGGCCAGGTTCTTTAAGGAGAGTGTGTGGATGTTGCCCTGGCTCAGCCCTATCTCACTAAAGGGGCTATTCTCCAACAAGGTGCCATCCAGCCACCACTGCACCTTTTCAGGTGCCCTACCAGACAGCTGGCAGGAGAAGGTTGCCCATTCCCCAACAAAGACGTCAGTGGTCTTAAGACCAGACACAATGAAGACTTCTTTCACTGTTGAGTGAAAAGATACACATATGCATACACTGAGCCTCGTTATCAGTATTACATCAATTCGGCTGAGAAACATATCGAAAAGACGAAAAAATTACACCATGCAACGTCACAGTACAAAGACGTAGGCCAGTCTTTAGAACAGACCTACTATTATATTTGCAAGAATAAATTGTAGAATACAGTCAGAATTAAACCTTACTGTCAGTAAACTCGAGGATAGATAGAAACAGTATTGAAATAGGCTACCTTGCACTGCCAAAGAAGCCGTGGTGAGCTGGTCTCCTGCATCACAGGTGTAGTAGCCACTGTCCTCAGGCTCCAGGTTCCATATACAGAGCTCTTGAATGCACCCTTCTTGCCTCATCTCACACTTCTTACCGGGCAGGAGGACCATGCCTCCTTTCCTCCACTCAACACGAACACCTGGCTTAGACAGCTCACAGCGCAGGGTAACATCATCACCCTCTATGGCATCGTGATTCTTGAGCTCTTTGTGGAAGAACACTGGGGCACCTGGTCAGAATTTAAAAATGGGAAAGGTTTGGCATCAGATGTTAAGATTGAAGGTTCGGCATCAGATAGTTGAGATGAAAAGACAAACATCTCTTTACACAAAATATTTAGCTGATGCACAATGATGCCAGACTGGGTGTGTGGCTGAGGGAAGTGGAAGTTCAGGAATGTGTTCATTTCAATCCTATCTCTGTCCACATTCTTGAATCTGATCAACAGGAACAGTTCTGGCATCGGTCTTTACCTTCCACAGTCAAGGTGACGTCACACTGTGCATCTCCAGTGTCACAAGTGTACGTTCCTGAGTCCTCAGGCACCACGTTGTGGATACGAAGCTGGTGGAACGCTCCGTTGTTCCTCAGGTCATACTTGAGACCTGCTTGGATGGCCACCTTGTTTCTCATCCAGGTGAAGGTGGCCTTGGCATCAGAGATGGTGCAGGCCAGAGAGACAGTTTCACCCTCTACTGCTACAGTGTTGTGTGGCTTCTCTAGTATTAACACTGTAAATGTGGAAAACCCGAAACTACATTAAATAATGGTAGCATTTATATGCAGTTTTTCCATTCCCCTTCCTTTACAGCCCTGGCATTAATAATTAAAAAATATAAACATAAACACATGGATTCATGCAGTGACTAAGATTTGCTGTCACATATTGACATATTACGTATTTAAAACAATGCCTCTTTAAGAAATACTTTTCATTGTTAAGTAGTTTATCTCTTTAAGTTACAATATTTGTGTTAGCATTTATTTTTATGGCAAGCACTAAATGCAAAGAATGGAAAACACGCATGAAAGTTAGGATGTTGAAGATGATGTTGCCAGCATATTTCCATTTGCCAAGACAAAGCTGTTTGGTGGTTGATGGAGATGGATGTGAGGAGTTAAAATCTCTTGTGTCCGTGTCATCTCCTTTACCTTTGGGTTTCTCCTCCACCAGAAGACAGGCCACAGTCTTCTCTTCTCCCAACACAAAGGCAACATCCCCCGACTCATCTGTGGTCACCATCTTAAGGGTCAAACGATGCACTCTGCCTTGGCTGCTCATTTGATTCAGATCGTTATTTTGGAGGAGGTTGTCTCCAAGCCACCATTCCCCGTTTGTCACACCTGAGTGTGACAACTCAACCTCAAAGACAGCATCCTGCCCAGTGGGCACAGTCATGTCGCAGAGTTCTCGGGTGAGGCGCACATGTTCTGAGGGTGAACGGGATGATGGGAGGTCAGTGATCAGATCTCTCGAACTTCCAGAAGTCATCAGTAACAGGTGTCTTCATGACCCAGAATCTCATTTTAAAACTGACTTACTATCTCATGCCACAAGTTTGATCTCAAGAACATGGATGTAGTACTCTGACATGAACCATTCTAATGACAACTAATAACCACACAAACCTTCATTAAAATCCATTCACTTAATCTGTAATTTGACGACCCACAAATAGCAGCAATTAACATCGGATAATCAAGTAAAACTCAGACTACATGTCAACTAAGACATCACACTTATAACTCGAGGACTGTGAAATCCAGGAGAAATAGATGTTGAGTAGAAGATCTGATCCAGTGCTTGTTAATGGGATGGATGAGTGTAAAATGGACTTCAGGAAGGGTGAAGACAAGAGGAGACAAGAGACATAGATGAGATGTTCTGTTACCTTTCACAGTCAGGGTAGCTGTACTTTTCTTGTCCCCTGTGTCGCAGGTATATTCTCCACTATCCTTCATATTCAGCTGGAGTATGACCAAGCTGTGGGTGGTAGCTGTCTGCTCCATACTGTACTTCTCCCCATGGGTGAGCACAGTTGAGTCCTTCAGCCAGACCACCTTGCAATCGGCGCTGGATGTCTCGCAGGACAGGGTGGCCTTGTCTCCTTCAGTGGCCTCCTGACTTTCCAGCTCCTTCTTGAATAGTACAGGTGCCGCTGCCAGAAAGACCATTATTAATTAGGATGAATTATTTCAAAAATGTCTTGGGTAAACACGGCCACCACAAAACACACTGAACTCATAAGCAACATTGTTTATACTCACAGTACCAATTCCGTACCAACAAGAAGCTTAAAACAGAGCATGAAAAGAACTGTTAGGCCACTGTTTTATCTACACTCCATTTTAAAGTTTTAGGTAAAAAAGAAAACTGATAGACTGAATCAGAAAATAAATCAGCAATCAAATTCAACAAGTTAAATGTTCGTGGACAAGTTCTTTGTCAAAAACAATTGAATATGGTGAATGATTAAATGGTACATAATGTTTTGTGTTTGTGAGAACCATAAATAAACACAGAGGAAGAGTGCGCAGATAAAATACAATAAAACTATTAACCAATCTGAGAAATAAAAATACTTTTCTTATTTTCTTGTGGGAGATTTTTTCCACCTTTCCACTATTGTACGGAGGACAAGACAGGAAATGAACGTAGAAATATTTGGGATGACATGCAACAAAGGTTTCCAGGCAGGACTCATATCTGGGAGGTTGTGAATACATCCATCAGCATCACCACAGAAATACAGAATTGTTATGTTTTGTGTCATGTTATGAAGTGTACAGTGAAAAAAGTGCATAAAACTTGCTGTGAACAAGAATTAAAAGGAAACACATTGATCAACATGACCATTACTAACAATACTACATTAAAAAGTAAATGGGAAATGTTAGTTCCAGTTCAATTTGAGGAGGAATAAACATGCATAAACTGTAGAAATATGACGGAATATGCAGTAAAGTGCAGATTTAATAATATCAAAGTGGGATTGATGAATGGATAACAAGTCGGTATAAAGTTAAAAGAAAGGAAATCACAAGCATCCATCTTTTGGCATGCTTTTCGAAAAGGTAGAGGGAAGGTGTCCCACAAGGAAGATGATAAAGATAGATGAACATTTCAAACGTCACTCGAGAAGCAAAATGGTAAGAATTGATCTCATCTCAAGTAATGAAACGCATAATATTTCCCTTACCTCTGACTGTCAGAGAAGCAGTGGAAGTGTGGTTACCCACTGTGAAAGTGACTGTTCCTGAAGTCAGCTGCGGTGACGCCCCGGAGTGTGAGGCTGTGTACCCGGCCCTCAGACTTGATCAGGTTCATTTCATTATTCTGTAGTGGGACATCCTGGAGTTTCCACTGGGCCAGAGGTGCCTCCTCACGAGAAACCCGACATTCAAAGCGGACATCTTCACCCTCGTATACAAGGCAGCTCTCCAAGAACTTCAGTATTTTAACCTCGACCTCTGTTTGAAAGATATATTTTAGCAGAATAGTTATATATTTGTTGTGTGAAGTTCTCGACAAAGACAAGTAGTGCAGACTGTGGTCAAAGGGTGATTAAATATATAAAGATTATTGTGAGTAGCAAGTGAAGAAAAAACTGTAAAGGGTGTGTTAATGTTTGTGAAGAGAGACCACAGACAGGCACAAATGATGATGAGGAGAGATGAGTGATCAAGCTCAACAGAAAAGTGTTTGTGTGAATAACTACAAGTGCTTTGAGAACAGTGAAGAACAAGAACACGTGTGGGATGAGAGAAAATACTCGAACATTTAAATGCAGTCAAGAAGAGTGTGCAAACATGATCTCCAGATGAAAGGTTGATGCACTTAATGCTCAAGTGTTGGACTGATGAAGGACACGTAGACTTCAGAGGGTGCATGAAAAGGTCAGTCTTAAATAGACGGCTCCTACCCTGCACAGTGAGGACAGCTGAAGTCCTCTTATTGCCCGCATCACAGGAGTATTCTCCTGAGTCGGCTCCTTCCAGTTTATAGATGACAAGCTCAACTATGGTTCCTTCCTGTTTTAGGTGATACTTGCTGCTGGATGCCAGCACCCTGTCACCACACCTCCAGACAACACTGGCTCCCGGCTTTGTGGTCTCACAGCGAAGACTAGCGCTCTCCCCTTCCTGTCTTTCAATGTTCTGCAGCTTGGTTTTGAAATGAACAGGCTGGGCTGCAGTGGACGAGGTGAAGGAAATGAGGAGAGAACACTTAGGACATCTGAGAGAAAGCTGCCACACACATTAAACTACTAAAGTATGAAGCGGAGGTGGAAGAGAGCCTCACGTCTTAACACTTAAATCATGTCAAATCCCAAATGTGTTCTTTATTGATAGTTTAAACTAATAATGTAGAAACAACCAACATTAGATCAAATAAAAACTAATAAGTATTTTAGACAAGCAAGTAGTTGATTAATTTGCAACTCAAGTATCTCCACCACAAACAACAGGTCTTAGCAAGCATACCCTTCACAGCTAGATGCGCAGTGCTTTGCCGGTCACCAGTGTCACATGTGTAACTCCCAGCATCCTCTGGGTCTACATCATGGATTACTAGTAAAGCCAGGTGTTCTGTTTGTCTAATTTCATACTTGGCACAAGGACAAAGACCAAGTTCTCCTTTCCTCCACTCCAAAGGAACACCAGGTTTAGAAAGCTCACAGTGCAGGGTCACACTGTCACATTCATCGGCCGTTTGGCTTTCAAGCTGTTTTGTGAAAACAACTGGGGCAGCTGATGAATGAAAGGAAATAACCAGATTGGTATTTACAGTACAAGGTCAAGAAGGAGTGAGATAAAGAAGAATGGATTATAAAAATGAAATGAAAGACTTGATGGCAGAAGAAGACAGCATGAGATGATGATGTGGTATCCATCCTACCATTCACTGCAAGAGAGGCTGAGCTTATTGTGTCCTCTGAACAGCACGAGTAGCTTCCTGTATCTCCAGGTCTCAAGTCGAAGATCTGTAGCTCATAACTGAATCTTGTTTGTTTCATTTGGTACTTTTCTCCACAACTCAAGACTTGAGTTTCCTTCTTCCACTCGACACGGAGTCCCGGTTTTGAAAGCTCACAGTGCAGAGTGACACTATCTCCCTCCTCAGCCTCTTGGCTGTCCAGGTCTTGAATGACTGTGACCGGAAGAACTGGGGATTTAATCAAAAAGACAAGATGTTGATGTGTGTTGTCGTAACTCAGGCTTTCAAATTCCCAGATGAAGACTACAGTACTGTGTAAAAAAAATGTTAATTTCCAATTTACCTGACCTATATACTCACACATACACACACAACAACACTGGTGAACAGCAAATGATCCCTACTCCCATTCAAAACAGGGGCTCAACTTCACTTCACCATCAGATCAAGTCTGTCAAACATGGCTCTTACTTTTTCCTGGAGACGACAACAATCCAGAGACAACAGCAAATCCGGCATTCATGGGTGAATACGAAGAGAGCAACAACAAGCCAGACTGAATACACTGGCACACAAAAATCCACATAGAAAACACAACAAAACTGTGAGGAATAAACAATGTGCGGGTGCCACAAAACTTCTACCTTGTCCTTTAACTACGGTATCCAGCTTTGTAGGCTCTGGCTGTGGGATGACTTCAGAAACAGCAGGCTTTTCAATCTCTAAAGGTGTAATTCATTTAATTAGATCCTAAATATCTACTGTAGTAAAAACAGAGCAGCACAAATGCAAAAATGATAGTGCAATTTAATAAATTGAATAAAGCAACAGACAAAATTGCCGAACTGATAAATGACATTAAAAACCCCACCAACAAAAATGAAATCAACGGTGAGGATTTCAAATAAATGTAATTGCCAATACGCAATTTCCAACTCATCAGCCAACACAAACAAATGTGCCAGACTATTGACAAAACGCTCAAGACACAAGGATGTTATGTCACAACATAAATGTGAATGTGTAGCATATTCTATCACAGCATGTGCTTGGGCAAAAAACCCAGCATAAAAAGAAAGAAAAAAAAAAAACTGAATACACACAGAATCCCATTTACACTCAAGAAAAAATGTGTTCTTGAAGTTTCTTTATAACACCATCACATACCTTCAACTCTCTGTTTGGATTTCTGCTCCTCAGGTTCAACTTTGGAGGGCATTGCTGAAGCTGATGACTTCTCTACTGTATCTGAAGTCATGTGTAGAAAAATAATGTAGGTTTTATTTCAACTTTCAACAGACAACACACCAAAAGCAACGTGCCATACACGTTCTAGAGCCACAATGTCCAAGTTAACACTATACCATCTTCACTTGATCTGCATGTTGTCTGAAATGACAGTGGTAAAAGCTCTTCACTTTATTTAATCATGCAATGTGCAACAAGAAAAGTAGTATCTTAAAGAAACGTACAGACCGTGCCATGACCAAGAGTTTGTTGGACAAAGACAATAAGTAATGTGAGACTGTGGGTTCATACCTTCCACCACTTTTTTGGAATGCTTATAGTGTAATGTGACAGCTGCCGGAGCATCTGGAGGGCTCTCTGCTGTGATAAAACATGTAAGCATGATTATTCCCAAAACACGGCGCCTACAGACCCAGCAGCCACATATCTCATTTCTATTCATCTCTATTCATTAATCGTGCATTTGTCCAGTGAGCATATTCTTAAGTTTAAGTCACATCACATCATCGGTAACTGCAATCACTGATCTGTGAATGGAGCTTTTAAAAGAAGTACAGAGCACACCAATATACACTAACGCCCAAGCACGGCGGCGCCGAGTCACAATGCAGAGTAGGTCTCACAAACCAACATGTTTTGAGTAACAGTGACAATTATCTACTGCATAATGATAATAGCTGCTTACAAATCTCTTATTTGCTACGGTTTTTCAATCATGTCACTTCAAACCAAAAACCACAAGAAGCACAAACACTCAACAAACGGAGTCACAAGGAACTGCAGTTGGAAGACAGTTTAAAAACATCACGACAGCGATGGCCAGGCATCAGTACAACAGCCAATACGATTCATACCACTTCTCCCTGTATTCAAATTGTGACATTCTGTTAACCAAACCATAATAACTAATATCTCTAATAATCTCTAGCCCTCACAGCAATGACAACCTTATAACATAAAACAATGACATATATATATCAAACATATAACATGCTCAATACGCCATAGAAAGCGAGAAACATCAGTAGAGATAGAACACCTGCATTTGGTGACACAAAGACTGAGTCGGATGTGGCAAGAGACAACGAAGAAGCACAAAGCCGACAAAGAGCTAAAATCATTGCATACCTATTGGCTCTTTGGTCACCTGCCTCTGTGTCTCAGCAGCTGTTCCAGCAGCAGTCTTCTCGACTGTGATAAAACACAACATTAACCTCACAATCTTACGATGATGAGTTCTATAACCCGAACAGCCGACCAGGGCCTGGGAGGCACACGTACACTCAAATGACCCAGTACAACCAGTCTACTGTTGCTTATAACTTAGCATACTGATAATTGTTCTTATGCTAGTTTAAAAATGTTGATGTCCATACAGTAGGTGTCACATTGAGGGTAAGCGAAATCTATTAACTAAACTAAAACTAGAATGACCTCCTCTCTGTTGTATGCCTCCACCAACCGGTCAAGTTTCAGTTTACATTCATGTCTGTCAAAAATATCATCACTTCATATCTTTATTCTATTAGACATTTGTGTCATGATTAGTGTATAAATTATTGAGTTATGGTCAAAAACAGGTTTTGTGAGGTCACGATGATCTTGACCTTTGACCACCAAATTCTAATAAGTTCATCCTTGAGTCCAAGTGGACGTTTGTGACAAAGCTGAAGAAATTCCCTCATGGCTTTCCTGAGATATCGCGTTCATGAGAATGGGACGTACGGATAACCCCAAAACATCATGCCTCCGACCTCGGCTGTAGAGGCAGAACAATTCAAGCCTCTCTTTTCTATTACAAATCATTATCAATAATCCAACATAAAGCAGAAATCCAATACAGAACTGCAAAAGTGCCATAAACATACAGCAACAAAATGCTGAACACATTCAGCGAAGAGTGAAAAAAGGATTAAAACAACTGGACAAAATTCAGTATTTGCCACAAAATGGAGAACAGCAACAAATACAAGGGCTGAAAACAAAACAAAAGACACCTTCTTTATATATTGTACACATTCATCAGGCAACATAACCTACAGAAGAGACATTAAATCCAAACTGAGCTAACTACTCCCTCCATATTCAGTTCTTCTTTTTCTACAAGCCTGAAATTACATCTGGAATAAAACAAAAGAGGACCATGCTTACAGTATTGACAGAGGTCAAAGTATACGACAGACGCCATGCAAACATGTGTCTCATTACCTTCACCTCCCACTTTAAGCTCTTGTGAATCTCTCTGAACCTCCTGTTTGAGGAGCTGCTGTTGAGGAGTCTGTCCAGTAGTTGGCAGTGTCTCAGCTATGAAATTGAAGACAACATTGGACCAACAATTTGAAGTTGTCTTAGGATAGCACCAGCTACATGTAATAACAGCTGATGGGAACAAAAAGATGTCTCCATGCAACAAAGTGACCCAGAGACCACAGAAATCCACAGTTTTTCTCACAATAGTAGGACGGGCCCGAAGAAATGACAAAGACCATAACATTTAAGGGGTGCATAAAAAAGCCACATTTACCTGCAGGCAGATAGAACAGCGCAGGTTAGGTACAAATATATAGGGTAAAACATATTCAGCCTTAAAGCAATTCCTTCTTGAAGCAACAAAACACAATGTAAGCCAATTCATGACCCAACAAATGTGTCTGAAAACACCAGTGAGCAGCCACGACTGTAACCTGAAGACAACAGTCAATCAGAGACAGTAAAGCACACATAAACACAAATGGCCCAGTACAACCAGTCTACTGTCGCCTGATTAAGACTTGGCCTACAGACAAATATCCATATGTTACATTAAACATGTTGATGTCCATACAGTAGGTGTCCAACAAGGGTAAGCAGTATGTGTGAGAACAAAGCAGTCAAAATCAATAAAGCTAAAAGTAAAAACAGTTAAAGCCTCCCTCTCCTCTCACAGACTATTATCAGTAATCCAACACACATCAGCAATCCAACACAGAACTGCCAAAGGTCCATAAACATACAGCAACAAAATGCTCAACATTCAACGCAGAACTGGAGTAAACAAAGGATTAAAACAACTGGACAAAACTCAGTATTTGCCACAAAATCAAGAACAACAACACAAACAAGGGCTAACAACAAAACAAAAGCCACCTTCTTTATATATTGTACACATTCATCAGGCAACATAACCTACAGAAGAGACATTAAATCCAAACTGAGCTAACTACTCCCTCCATATTCAGTTCTTCTTTTTCTACAAGCCTGAAATTACATCTGGAATAAAACAAAAGAGGACCATGCTTACAGTATTGACAGAGGTCAAAGTATCCGACAGACGCCATGCAAACATGTGTCTCATTACCTTCACCTCCCACTTTAAGCTCTTGTGAATCTCTCTGAACCTCCTGTTTGAGGAGCTGCTGTTGAGGAGTCTGTCCAGTAGTTGGCAGTGTCACAGCTATGAAATTGAAGACAACATTGGACCAACAAGTTTATATTGCCTTAGGATAGCACCAGCTACATGTAATAACAGCATATAGGACAAAGACATGTCTGCATATCAATATGTCAGCCTCCATGTAACAAAGAAACCCAGAGACCACAGACATGTTCAGGTGTTGAGATTGAAACAATACTTTTTTGTTTTTCTCACAATAGTAGCACGAGTGACACAGATCATGACATTTCACTGGTAAATACAAAGCCACATTTAGCAGGAAAATGAAATAGAAGGTAGAGTAAAACCATATTTAGCCTTAAAGCAACACAAGACACAATGCAAGCTAATTCATCACCAAACAAGTTTCTGTCTGATGCCAGCAGTCAGCAGCCGAGACATGATGTGACAGTTTTAAGTACTGAATGGGTTAATGTGTGTTTCTCACTTTTAGCTTAACACTGCGATTGCACTGATTAATTAAGAATGCACATGGGCTAAATAACCAAGGAAAGCCAAGAATATTCAGTGAATTACCTTCTACTGTTTCATATATCTCTTGCCTCTTGTGCTTGTCTCTAGCAGCTATGGACAGAGCTTCAGGGGCCTTGGCTGCAATACAAATATGATATGTTGAGGAGTCTGTCCAGTAGTTGGCAGTGTCACAGCTATGAATTTGAAGACAACATTGGACCAACAATTTGAAGTTGTCTTAGGATAGCACCAGCTGCATGTAATAACAGCTGATGGGAACAAAAAGATGTCTCCATGCAACACAGTAACCCAGAGACCACAGAAATCCACAGATTATTTTGTTTTTCTCACAATAGTAGGACGGGCCTGAAAAATGACAAAGACCATAACATTTAAGGGGTGCAAAAAAAAGCCACATTTACCAACAGGCAGATAGAACAGCGCAGGTTAGGTACAAATATATAGGGTAAAACATATTCAGCCTTAAAGCAATTCCTTCTTGAAGCAACAAAACACAATGTAAGCCAATTCATGACCCAACAAATGTGTCTGAAAACACCAGTGAGCAGCCACGACTATAACAGCCTGTATAACTGCCATAAACTCAAAGACCTTCAGTCGTCCCAAATCACGCACATATAAAGTAAAGGACAATGAATCATACCACTTACAAGTAGTGCACAAGTAAACTCCAGCCAACAACAGGTATCATCCTCAAACCATCAACGTGCTACCAGCACAATTGGCACAAAATCAAGGGTCCTTATTTCTTCTTTGTCTTTTTTAAATGAGCTGGTTATGCCACATATAGCGCAACACTGACGGAAAATACCCACATAAAAACTGCAAACACAATCCTACTATAAGTCCGAAGGAACATTTGACACAGCAGAGGCACACAAAACTGCAACCTGAAGAATCTGATCAATTCTAAAGAAGCAATGTTGCAATAATACATTCATTATGACCTATATAGGCCAGAAGGTACAGGCCCAATTTAAGGGCAGGCTGCACATGACAACACAAAGGCCATTATCAAGATGTACAGAGCACATAAAGCTGAAAGTCAAGCCAGCACATTGCCGTCTTCCTTCCATACCTTCCATTGTTTCTTCGGTCTCCTGTCTCTTAGATTCCAGTTTAATAGCTGAAGGAGGAGCTGAAAGCTTCACAGCTGAGAGGAAACAATTTGAATTCAGAAGGCTGTAACACACCTGATCATCTATAGTGCTTTAACAACAGAATTAAAAACTAAATATCAGCTGAAGGTCTCACAACTTGTCAAAAAAATAATAATTCTGGAATCAGCAAGCACCATAAAACACAGTTGATATCTACATTACAACATGATCAGTTGGCTTGAATAGACAAGAAAGGTTTAAGGACCCGCATGGCTGTATATACACTATGAATGGTCAACGCTACTACTGTAAAAACAACAACAGATTGACATTCTGGTATTGTAGTCAGTTTTGGCTGCATCAGTCTTTGGTTTGTTTTGAAATCTCAAATGCACAGCAATGTGAAATAAAGTGATGAAAATGCTTCTAAAGAAAAGGTCAAAATTCAGACTTTGTATCAGAGCGTAAAGACATCCGACCTATTGATCCACCACATACAACGTGAAGGATAACATCTGATGAATCTGATGTGAGATTCCCACAAAGAATGCTGACTTTCTGTGAGCCAGCAAACAGAAACAGGACAACAATAAAAAAGATACAGCGACAGAAATGTCATTGTAAAAAGAAAGTGCTTCAGTCAAGACAAAATCAAAGTGGAACACAATTATTCCTCCAACCAACATCAATGTTTAACATAGACAATGATTAAATCTGAATAATACCTCTCTTGCAGTGAACCAGACAACAACATGTTGCAACACAAATGTATTTTTCTAAATGAATTATTTCATTAATCAAAGACACATCTTAACACACAGTAGAGGTTTAAATCACGGATCCTCCTACCCTTGATCTTGATGTTTGCTGTGGTCTTCTGGTCTCCACACACACAGCTGTAGTCTCCACTGTCTTCCGGCACCACTTTGTTGATTAGGAGTTCATTCACTGAGGCCTTCTGCTTCATCTGGTACTTCTCTCCAGACTTCAGGACTTGTGTTCCCTTCTTCCACTCAACAGGGACTCCAGGTTTAGAGATCTCACAATGCAGTGTAACACTTGCTCCTTCCACAGCCTCCTGGGTCTCCAACTTCTGTTTGAAGGTCACTGGTTGGGCTGAGCATTTATTAGTTGGTTAGCAGTCAGTGGCATGCCATGACATAAAATATAGAAAAAAACAATGAAACACAAGACAAAGACTGACAAGTTGTAATGCACAATGACATGCAGACTTCAAAACACATACTGTATGTTGAAATATGTACATATTAGAAGTTTTTCAAATGTTCCATGGATCAAATCTTTAAAAATCCTCCTCCTACCCTTAATGTTGACGCTTGCTGTGGTCTTCTGGTCTCCACACACACAGCTGTAGTCTCCACTGTCTTCCAGCACCACTTTGTTGATGAGGAGTTCATTCACTGAGGCCTTCTGCTTCATCTGGTACTTCTCTCCAGACTTCAGGACCTGTGTTCCCTTCTTCCACTCAACTGCGACTCCAGGTTTGGAGATCTCACAGAGCAGAACAATGTCAGCTCCCTCCACAGCCTCCTGGGTCTCCAACTTCTGTTTGAAGGTCACTGGTTGGGCTGAGCATTTATTAGTTGGTTAGCAGTCAGTGGCATGCCATGACATAAAATATAGAAAAAAACAATGAAACAAAAGACAAACACTGACAAGTCGCAATGCACAATGACATGCAGACTTCAAAACACCTACTGTATGTTGAAATATGTACATATTAGAAGCTGTTTTATAGTTTTTCAAATGTTCCATGGATCAAATCTTTAAACATCCTCCTCCTACCCTTAATGTTGACGCTTGCTGTGGTCTTCTGGTCTCCACACACACAGCTGTAGTCTCCACTGTCGTCCGGCACCACTTTGTTGATCAGGAGTTCATTCACTGAGGCCTTCTGCTTCATCTGGTACTTCTCTCCAGACTTCAGGACTTGTGTTCCCTTCTTCCACTCAACTGGGACTCCAGGTTTAGAGATCTCACAATGCAGTGTAACACTTGCTCCTTCCACAGCCTCCTGGCTCTCCAACTTCTGCTTGAAGGTCGGCGGCAATGCTGTACAACCAAGTTTTCATTACTTCAGGTGAAATAGTCCAACAAGGATTTTAACAAAAGAAGTGGATCTCTTTTGGGAAATACAACATAAACACATGCTTTACGTAAATATAAAACCTTTCCAAAACTTTGCCGAAAAAGACTTCATGAATTCATACCATTGACTTTCACAGTTGCAGATGTCTTCTGGTCCCCGCACTCGCAAGAATACTCTCCACTATCTTCAACCACCAAATTCTTAATCTGAAGCTCACAAGAAGTGTCCTCCATCTTCATCTCATACTTCACGCCAACTTTGAGAATTTCAGAGTCTTTTTTCCACTGAACACCGTCCACAGGCTTCGATAACCTGCAGCAAAGTGTCACGGTTTCCTCTTCCTTTTTCTCCTGGTTCTTGAGCTTTTCTTTAAAATTGGCAGGCAGGGCTAAAATAAAATGAATAATGACTTGGTTATGTTAAACAGGGTTTTGCATTTTGCTGGGTTGTGTGTTGGATTTTGGAAAATGGCAAAATTAGAGGCGAAAATGATGTATGAGTTGTCACGCTCGGGTCGTCCAACGTTAGTCTTTGGAACCCAGACATTATTCCAAGAGTTGGGCTGATGCTACTTTTAATGAAGGTTTATCTACAACAGTGCAGTTTGTCTAAAAACAAAAAAAACACTCTCTCATTACAATACAACAGAATTCAATCCTTTTCAAAATGCACAAAGGATTCCCAACAAAAGAAAACATTTCTCTATGCAGTGCACAGTCCTTGCATAACAATACAATGCATTTGGAAACAGGTCACTTTGAAACATTTGCACATGCTGCTGGATGTCGTGGATGTGCAAACAGTCTCTCAATCATACAAACACCAAGACATAGAATAATGCTAAACACGAGATGCAAAGCAGATCTTGCATTAAATACACTCATAATACAAAATACTGAAAACACATTTCTATTAGGAAAATACAGACGATTTAGTAAGAATTCAACCTAATCTATGGTACCTTTGACAAATCTACACTTTATGTAGATTTATACGCGACTGCGAGCGGTGTCAGTTGCCTTTGACAACAAGGGACACGTATACTTCCTGATCCCCAGCGACCACAGAGATGGTTCCTGAGTCCCTGGGAGTTAACTCTCTCACAGTAAGAGAGTGGAACCCCCCCTCTAGAACGTGAATATTATTGAGGGGGCTTGGCTGCAGCGGGGTATGATGTAAGCACCACTGTACATGAGGCTGACACGGCAAACAAATGTAGCAGATTCCCCTTCAAAGCAAATTACATCCTGTGGTTTTTCCACTATAACCACCAACTGGCCTTTACAGCAAAACCAAACCATGAGCAAAGTCAACATTGCATTCATATCATTGACCTCAAACAACCTTGCAAAATACAGTAAAAGTTACAGTGAAATGATCAAGGTGAACAACTATTCAAACAGAATTCATCAATATAATCAGCTCTGCAAGAACCAAACCCTAAACCTACATACTTTCTTACCTTTGACTGTCACCTTTGCCATGTTCTTGGCAGTGCCCACGTCACAAGTGTAGATATCAGTGTCTTTCTCCTCCAGGTCTTTGATGGTGAGAGTTAAGACCCCCACCTTATGGGACATCTCATATCGACCTCCAGCCTTGAGCTCTGTGTGACCTTTAAGCCATATCACAGTGGATGGGGTTTGTGCAGTCTCACATTGCAAGGTCACAGAGCTCTTCTCCTCAGCTTCGCTGTCCTTAAGCGCTTTAGTGAATTTATGGATTGGCTCTGTAAAAACAAATGAAAGAATGAAAATATAATATAGCATTAAATTGTAGGATTAATCTATAGTTTCAGAAAATAAGATTATCGAAGAACTATACTACTACTATATTTTATAAATGAATTGAGTAGCTTTTTTTTTACCACGATCTATCAATAAGTTTTGTCTCTTAAATGCTCTTATGCTGTCAAAGATTTAAAAAAGTGCAGTAATGTTCAGTCTTACCTTTGATTTCCAGCTTGCCTTTAGTGGTCGCACCTCCAACAACTTCACAACTGTACTCTCCGGAGTCTTGAGCAGAGACATTATGGATGGTCAGCTTCATGACCTTGTCCTCTTTGCTAATGTCATACTTCTGGCTCTTTTTGATGGCTTTGCCTTCCATGGCCCAATGTATAGTGGAATTAGCTTGTGTTACCTCACAGGTAAAAACAGCATCTTCCCCTTGGACAGCACTTACATTCTGTAGTCCTTTAGACACAGATGATGCTTTGCCTGCGAAAAGGTATCATAACATGTTTATTTTAATACCTTCGTATTCTTGTAACTTATTCTAAGCCTCTTAAATATGTAGCTTACCTTCAACTGTTAACGTTGTTTTGGAATTCAGGTCTTTAATGTTGAACACTACCTCTCCGGTATCAGCGGGAGTGACGTCCTTAATGGTCAGCATGTACTTGCGTCCTTTACTGGTGACTTTGAAGCGGCCTCCATTAGTGATAGTGTGTCCGTTAAGAGTCCAGGAACACTCATCTGTGCTCTCACGAGATAAGATGCACTCAAAGTTGCATGTCTCGCCCTCATTCGCCTCAGCTGACTTCAGCCATTTGGTAATTCCAATGCCAATCTCTAAATTTGGGACGGAGAGCATACGTTGGTGAAGACGCCAAACAATACCATTTGTATGAACACTGTAAAACTGTATATCTCGAACAACAGTACCAACCTCTTACAGTGACCTTTGTTTTAGAAACCTCAGTTCCAAGATCACAACTATACTCTCCAGCATCTTCTTTGGTGACGTCCTTGATGATCAATCCCAAAGACTTGCCTGTGTGAAGGAGCTCGTACTTTGATCCGGCCTTCAAGACTTTACCTTCTTTTCTCCACGTGGGAGAAACCCTTGGCTTGGACGCCTCGCACGCCAGAGTTATCATGCCTTTCTCCTCTCCAATGACATCATCCAGAGACTTGAGGAACACAGCGCGCTTTTCTGCGGGGGAATTGAGACAATAAAGAATGACTGAGGGATATATTATGTTCTGACAGCATATACAGAGTTGATTTTAAGGGCAAATGCCGATTTCATGGTATGTAGGGGAGAAATGTCATGACCAAATGCTTCAATGAGCATATGATCACGCATGTAGCTGCAATTTCCTGCCTCACTCATACAGTAATTTGTTCTTTGTGTTCATGAAAGTTCTTACCTTTAACCTTAAGTGTCACTGACTCTTTCACCTTGCGGACTTGAAAGCTGATAGTCCCCCCATCCTGAGGTGCCAAGTTCTTCAGTGTGAGCTTGTGAACCTTTCCTTCATGAGAGATGGTGTTGACCTCATTGGTGAAGAGCACCTTGTCATTCAGAAGCCACTGTACCTCTTCATCGGCATAGTTGATCTCACATGTGAACACTGCATCGCTGTCTTCATCCACCTCTGTGTCAGCCAAGTGCTTGGTGATCTTAATTTCACGCACTGAACAGAAGAAACAAGACAGTTTTAGTTGAACACAATTTTTGAAACAGCTTCTTTATGTGATGGTTTTAATAAGAAAATGTACATGTGCTGTATTTTGAGTGGTATTTAAAGGTCCATACTGTACCTTCAACAGTAAGTGTCCCTTTGGTCTCAGCAGGTCCGGACTGACAGCGGTACTCCCCACTGTCTTCCTCGGTTAACGTTTGAATAGTAAGTTGAGCCCTTGTAGCGTCTTGCTTAATATTATACTTGCCTGACGTGGCCAGAAGCACCTGGCCTTTGAACCAAGTAACCTCTTTGGGTGAGGCAGAGAATTTGCAGGTGAGTATAGCAGAGCTTTTCTCCTTTGCCTTCACACCTTTGATGGGCTCTGCAATCTCAAGCGGACGCTCTGAATGTGAGGAACAGTATGTGATTAGACTCCACTGAGTTATGCTGGATATATTTACCTACAACAGTATCACAGTACAAGACTTATTGCGGCTAACAGATGTATAAACGGGATTCAACACATTTACCTTTGACTGTGAGCTGGGCTAAAGATTTACTCTTCCCAGCTGTAAACTGCACAGGTCCTGCCATCGCTGCTTTGGTCTTTTTGAAAGTGAGACGGTGCATAGTGCCCTCTTTCTCCATTTCAACATCAGCACTCTCCTGCACAGCAACTCCATTCAGAGTCCAAATAGGAGGTTTCACCAGTTCCATACTGATTTCAACTTCAAAAACAGCTGCAAAGGGTTCTGTCACTTCTACTGAACTAAGCTCCCGCACAATGCTGATGGACTGCTCTGGAGGGGTCAAGTAAAGAAAATGGTTTAGTTAGAAGTCCTAAAATAAAAGTAATGCGGATTCATTGTAAAGGACTACACACACATGGTTGAGCCTTTTTAAACATTCAATTAAATTGCAAATCCCATATTTTAAATTACTGGTTAACCCTAACCCTAACCCTAACCCTAACCCTAATCAAGAAATGGCATCCAGTATTTTGTATTTGTGCTATACATATCAACTTGCAGGAACTTAAACCCTTCTTGGGAAGTGTAATACACGGATGAGCACATTTCTATTTTGTCATTACAGAGGGTAGGAAAAAAGTTATAGTATCCTCTGAAAAATACTCAGTAGTAATGTCAAATATGTATCTGATTCAGATATATCTACAACAACCTGCTGTCAGCGGATATAGCTGTCTGGCCGAGATCAGCGCGAGTACACAGACTTTGAAATTATTGAAAAATAAAACATCATGTGAAGTAATAGAAATGATAACACTATTACTGTACATGCAGTGCAATCAATGGCCAATACAAATTCTCTGCAAGGATGATTTTTTTTTTACCCTATTTTAAAGCCTCTATACACTCACACATACAGTATGTGTTTTAACCTATCTTGGCCGACTGGAATATAACTCCCAACAAACTTCAGCCAGAGCAGAGGTCTACTCCATCAGAATGACTGAAAACACCTGCGTGGGTTATTTCACCTGCAGAAGTAATACAGGTCTGTTCATTTCTTGCATACATCATTTGAAATACACATTACTATGTTCATTCATTTAGAAGGTCAGGCATCTTCCAAAATGGCTAATAACAGACAGACAGACAGACAGACAGACAAACAGACAGACAGACAGACAGACAGACACCTCATTGACTAAGAGTCTGATGGCTTGTTTTGTGTAAATACTTTGAGTAATTGATAAACCTGACACTAAGCTTACAATCAACCTTTATCTTCTTCCATCATGTTACCTTCCACAAGTAGTTTACAGGATGTCTTGTCATCAGTGCCGTCACAGGTATAGGTGTCTTCGTCCCCGGAGTCCACATCGTTGATGGTGAGTTTTCGGTACACGTCTTCACTTTTGATGTCGTACTTCTTGCCTTGTTTGATCTCCAGCTTGTTCTTGTACCACTTCACATTTGCGCTGACACGTGACACTTGGCATTCAAGATGACCACGGTGCTTATACATCGCTATCTTATCCCTGAGTCTCTTCACAAACTTGACGGGCAGCTCTACAGTAACAATAACACTGAATCAATGAAAACCATCATGTATGCCACAAAGGAAGATTAAAGGCTATTAATGCCAAAGCTTTGTTAAAGCCCTTGCCTAAGCGCACTATAGGACATAATTGAATTATGTTATAGCCAAAGCAAATGGAGCTAAGTAATAGAACATTAATGTTTTTAATGCACCATTAGTTCCATCATTTTCTTTGCAAAAGCTAAAGCAGACAGCAAGAATCTTATAATGACACTACATTAAATGGGAATTACTGTATGATAGTCCTTCTTGTTTATTTATCAGTTGCTGTTCGATTGCATACAGCAAAACACTGACAAAGAAGCTATGAAACATCTGCATGTTGGTGCAATTTAGAGCAATTTATGGTCAAATGAGAGCATGTATGTCATCTTATCTGTCACAGATTGTGCCTCTAATATAATTCTGACAGAAATAATTGTCTCATACTCATGAAGATTTCCATTCCTCAAAATGTCCAAAATCACTGAAACAATGATGCCTTCTCTGTAGACACAGACCTACATTTAATCAAGACAGAAAGCTAAAACAAAACCTATTGAAAATAATTCCTTAACCTTGAGTTGTGTTTCTTTTTGCCATCAGGCCTCAATGAGGCTTAACAATGCAAATGTCAATTGCAACTGGATTTTCTATCTCACCAATATTGTCAGAATGATGCATTGTGTTTACTCTTTTAGCGAGACAACATTTCATCTAACTTTAGTGTGACCTTTTACATTTGGCTCACTAAACCGGTTGAACCAGTGAATTTACAAAATCCTTCAGGTATTTTAAATGTACATGAAGTTGTTTATCATAATAATTTGTTTAAAGTACTCCAATTGTTTCTTATATACAGGAAAATAAGGTTCCAAATGTGTAGATGTATTACATTATTTGCATTACTTTCTAACAACTTTTGTCATAATAAATAATACAAATAAATAGAAATAATCCATTTGCAATCACATCTGAACATTGCCACATAAGGGTTAGCTAATCCATGCAGCAACACAGACACAACACAGACTATCTTACCTTTCACTTTAAGTTTTGCAGCCGAAGAAGCCTTGTCAGCAGTGAATTTAATCTCACCCATATCTTCTGGGGTGACAGACTTAAACAGCAGTACATAGGTTCTGCCTGGAATAAGAAATAAGACTTTAAATCCTGTAAAATTGCATGAATATACAGGTGTGTACATTGTTTTATTACTTTCTTAAGACCTTACCCTCTTGTCTCATCTTGATGTTGTCACCGGCTTTGAGTTTAATACTTCCTTTGTGCCACTGGCAGTCCACTTCATCATGTGATATTTCACAGACAAACGCAGCGCTCTCCTTCTCCATCACTTCCACATCCTCCAGCTTCTTAACAATCTTAACCTCTCTGGCTGCAAAGAAAATATTTTTAAGACGTTTTTATTCCCTGTAAATGATTATACTATACCCTATAGTGATACCATGATGACTTATTTGTGTGCTTCATGACGTGACTAATAATTACCATGAACGGTGAGCTTGGCGGCGGTGTTGTCATCAGTAGTGCGACAGATGTAAGTGCCTGCATCTTCAGGGGTGCATTTGTTGATGACCAAAGAGCGCTTTCGGCCCAAGGAGTGGATGCCATAGTTCTTCCCTGGTTTCAGTTCCACGTCATTCTGCAGATTAATAATTTGTTTCAAAATGTTACATACTGTAGGTACATTGCACTTCTTAAATCTTATTATTTCCCTCTGCAAGACAGTAATTCAAATAATAACCTCTCACCTTGAACCATTTAACATCTGCATTGGTTCTGGACACTTCACATTCAAAAGTAACCTTCTCCTTGTCAGGAACACTGTTATCCATCAAGGGCTTGGAGATCATAGCAGGAGGTTCTGTATAATCAACACATGTTAGGTCAAAAAGTGACTAAACAATGTACTATGTGGCAGAATAGGTGCTGTACAAAAATAGAGGAAGCAGCCCTTACCTGTGACAATTAGTTTGGCAGAAATATGTACTCCTTCTGCTTGGAAGACAATAGTTCCTGCATCCTCCCTCTTGAGATTGGACAACGTTAAGGCGTGCTTCTTTCCCAGGGCTGTGATACGGTAGTTCGCCCCTGACTTTAACTTGGCCCCATCCCTGGTCCATGAGCCTTCAACATCCGCCTGGCTGAGTTCTACCTCAAGAGTTACCGTCTCTGTCTCATGTGCTTTGGTTTCTGTTAGACCCTTTATGACCTGGATCTTCTTCACTGAAGGGAGGAGGAGGAGGAGGAGGAAATGTTTGAGTGATAACATGCAAGCAAAGTTTCCTAGCTTTAACTCAAAATGTACATCCAAACCTACTGGAGAATGACATTTACATTTCCAGATATGTATTTAAATACTTTATATTGTATCTTAAAAATGTGATTGTGGATCAGTCTTACTCTCCACATTGAGCTTGGCCTGTGTTTTGTCCTCCAGAGTTTCACAGGAGTAGATGCCCCGGTCAGCATATGTCACGCTCTTGAAGACCAGAGCCTGCTTAGCTCCGTCTACCCGAATCTCCATGTTTCCTGAAGCCTGCAGCACTACACTGTTCTTCATCCACCTCACTTCATCGGATGGCTTACTGAGCTCCACCTCCAGCTTCACTTCACTCTGCTCCTCCACTGTCAGGTTTTCTATCTTTTTCTTAAATGTCACAGGTTCATCTAATTGGGGAGAGAAATGCCAAAGTTAATGAGGAAATTAAATTACTTAAATACTTGAAAATGATATTTTAACGAGAAATGCATGTTCTTACGCTGCACTTGCAGTGTAGCTTTGCAGCTTTTGCCTTCTGCATCAACGCTAATCTCTCCAGCATCTTTTTGGGTAACAGAGGTGATGGTGAGTGAGTGACTGCTGCCACCACGCCCAATCTTATACTTGGGCCCAGCAGTGACGGGTGTATTGTTATGGAACCATTTAACGTTGACGTCCGCTGGGTTGACAGCGCACTTGAAAATGGCGTCTTTTCCCTCCATTGCAGCCACATTATTCAGTTTAGTGGTGAGCCTCACCAGTCTGGGTGCTGAAAGGAATGCGTGACATCGAATGAAATACACTGATATGAAAAAAAAATTCTACCCTGAAAATGTTTGAGTTCAATTAAATGATGCATTACCTTTTGAGGAGACTTTAGCAGAGGTCTTGTCATTTCTACACTCACAGCTGTATTCTCCTTCATCTTCTTTAGTCATGCCACTCACAGTGAGAACCCGCTTAGCACCATCTGTCCTGACACAGTGCCTGCCTCCAGGTTTAATCTCACGGCCATCATGCTGCCAGACAACATCCCCTGAGGCTTGATTTAGTTCACACATCAGGCTAAGTGTACCTTCCAACTCCACTGTAGCAGGTTTCAAGGGGACAACGAACTTTAAAGCTGAATCTAAAAAACGAAAACATGGATGTTAGACATCAAAACTAAATCTGGCATCTGTTTATACAGCTATTATCAGATTGTTATAAACATCTCTATGACTTGCCTTTAACTTGAACTTTGAACTCCAGTTTGTCATCAGCAGTTTGACAGGAGTATGTTCCACTGTCTTTGGATTCGGATGATTTTACAATCAGGGTACGGGAAAGGCCATCTTTTTTCATTTCATACTTGCTGCTCTCCTTGAGCTCCACACCATCTCTACACCACTTCACACTACCACTCTCGGTGGTCAGCTCGGTAGTCAAAACTACTTTTTCACTTGCTTGAACAATACATGTGTCCTTGACAAGGTTTTTCTGGAACTTCACAGCTGCATCTAAAGAGAAGTGAGAACTTAATTTCAGTGATTTGTGGAGAGAGTTTTGTGACAAAAATGAATTATATTTCAAATATATTTTACCTGTCATCTGCAGCTTAAATGCCAACTTCTCTGTTCCAGCCTCACAAGTGTACTCTCCAGCATCTTTTTTCTCCATCTTTTCTATCACCAGCTCACGACTCTTGCCCTTTAACTCCATGTGGACTGCTTTGCTGGAAGTCAGCAGTTTGCCATCCTTGTACCACTTCACCTCCACCTTGGTATCAGAAACCTCACAGCTCAGAGTGGCTTTCTGGGAAAGAGAGGCTTTCACCTCCTTCTGAACTGACTCCTTGTTAGAGAAGCCAGCTGGGGCTTCTGCAGAGCAAATTAAAACATAAACATATAAGTCAACCCGAAATGCACACAGCCAAAAGACCGTTCAGCCGCAATTAACAGACTTATTGATTGAATGAAAACACGGGAACTCAATAGAAAATAATCAATCAAACACATAATCCTACAAAACAAATACGACCAATTCAATTCACATTTGCATATACTCGGAAATACTGGTAACATATTATTCCTCCTACCTGCCACCTGTATCTTAAAAGCCAGCTTCTCAGTCCCAGCCTCACAGGTGTACTCTCCAGCGTCCTTCTTCTCCACGCTGTCGATCACCAGCTGACGACTTTTCCCCTTCGTCTCAGTGTGGATTGTCTTGCTGGAAGTCATCAGTTTGCCATCCTTGTACCACTTCACCTCTGTCTTGGTATCAGCTAGCTCACAGCTCAGAGTGGCTTTCTGGGAGAGAGTAGCTTTCACCTCCTTCTGGACTGACTCCTTGTTGGAGAAGGCTGACTGGGCCTCTGATGGAGGAGACATGACAGGGAATATATCAGATTCAATGAGCATCCAATTAGTAATATTATTATTTGTGAATATCCATCGTCCCTTACCTGCCACATGCATCTTAAAAGCCAGCTTCTCAGTCCCAGCCTCACAGGTGTACTCTCCAGCGTCCTTCTTCTCCACGCTGTCGATCACCAGCTGACGACTTTTCCCCTTCGTCTCAGTGTGGATTGTCTTGCTGGAAGTCATCAGTTTGCCATCCTTGTACCACTTCACCTCTGTCTTGGTATCAGCTAGCTCACAGCTCAGAGTAGCTTTCTGGGAGAGAGTGGCTTTCACCTCCTTCTGGACTGACTCCTTGTTGGAGAAAGCTGACTTGGCTTGGATCTCTGCAGAAGTAATAATGGAGAATATCATGTCTTTGCCCCCCTTCATTTTACTCATTAACACATTGCGAAACTACTGTGTCAGAATGGTACACGCCAAAATACAACCAGGAAAATTGCGTATTACATCAACACATCAGCAGAGATTAAATAAATGTGCAGCCAAGACCCGCAGACTGTGCTGTGTAGCAGCATAAGTAAAACAACAAAAAATACAAAGAACGCAAAAATCTGTGATAGTAAAATACTGCAACATTCACTATTCAGCCCAGACAGGAGTTAAGCAAAACTAAACATCCTCTACGACACACAGAATTTTGATACATGCAAACAGATGTTTACAAACGTAAACTAAATATGCACAAATCACATACTATTCCCTTTGATTCCTCATACCTGTCACTTGTACTTTAAATGCCAGTTTTTCAGTTCCGACTTCACAGAAGTATTCTGCTGCATCTTTCTTCTCCACGCTGTCGATCACCAGCTGACGCATATTGCCCTTTGACTCCATGTGGATCGCTTTGCTGGAAGTCATCAGTTTGCCATCCTTGTACCACTTCACCTCTGTCTTGGTATCAGCTACCTCACAGCTCAGAGTAGATTTCTGGGAGAGAGTGGCCTTCACCTCCTTCTGGACAGACTCCTTGTTGAGGAAAGTGGATTTAGCCTGGCCTTCTGTAGAAGCGCCTGTAAAGGAGTGTGATGGCGGTACAATTACCGATACAAAACAGGACTTGACTCTATAAACCAAAGCACACACATGTTTTTTTGATCTACTGGAAAAGAACAACTAAACCTTACAGCTTCATTGTGACAATGACAAACCAGAAGAGACCACAGACACGAATAGAAAACACAACATATCCACCAGTTTCTTAAACTAAATGACTTTTTAAATCTTTTTATTTAAAAAAGGATTTAGTATAATCACTTAAGAGCACAATATTGTTATTTCAAAAAAACGTTTACACATTGATTTGAAGATTTTGGTTTTCTAGGGTTTTTGCAATTTTCATGTTTATTAGAATGCAATTCACATCGTTAAAACTAGGTTTTACCTAAAATGCATCTAGACTTTACGTTTAACTTGTTATGTCCTCAAAAGAGGCAAACACACAATGAAATACACATTTGGTATTTATTAAACATAGCACATTCTCCTTACCATCCACTTGTATTTTAAAGAGCAGCTTCTCAGACCCAGCCTCACACATGTACTCTCCAGCATCATTCTTCTCCACGCTGTCAATCACCAGCTGGCGACTCTTGCCCTTCGACTCTGCATGGATTGCCTTACTGGTGCATATCAAATTGCCATCCTTGTACCATTTTACCTCGGTCTTGGAATCAGATACCTCCCAGCTCAGAGTGGCTTTCTGGGAGACAGTAGCTTTCATCTCCTTTTGGACTGACTCTATGGTAGAGAGTGCAGACTGTGTGTCTGTGGAGGAGACCATGAATGTAGATGATAAAAACTTTTAAAATGTCCTTTGGTATGTTAACATCTGCAATACCTGTTAGAGGGACAGTTCACCCTAAAATCAAAAATACATATTTTTCCTCTTACTTGTAGTGATGTTGTCAATGTGTTGGAGATATTGGCCATAGAGAAATCTGCCCTCTCTCGAATATCATGGAGGTAGATGGCACTTGTGGGGGGAACTGTCCCTTTAAGTACATCAATCAACAGAAATACTAAACGCCAGTTCAGTTCTTGGCCCTACCTGCCACCTTGAGTTTGAAGACCAGCTTCTCAGTCCCAGCCTCACAGGTGTACTCTCCAGCATCCTTCTTCTCCACGCTGTCGATCACCAGCTGACGACTTTTCCCCTTCGTCTCAGTGTGGATTGTCTTGCTGGAAGTCATCAGTTTGCCATCCTTGTACCACTTCACCTCTGTCTTGGTATCAGCTAGCTCACAGCTCAGAGTGGCTTTCTGGGAGAGAGTGGCCTTCACCTCCTTCTGGACTGACTCCTTGTTGGAGAAGGCTGACTGGGCCTCTGATGGAGGAGACATGACAGGGAATATATCAGATCCAATAAGCATCCAATTAGTAATATTATTATTTGTGAATATCCATCCTCCCTTACCTGCTACATGCATCTTAAAAGCCAGCTTCTCAGTCCCAGCCTCACAGGTGTACTCTCCAGCGTCCTTCTTCTCCACGCTGTCGATCACCAGCTGACGACTTTTCCCCTTCGTCTCAGTGTGGATTGTCTTGCTGGAAGTCATCAGTTTGCCATCCTTGTACCACTTCACCTCTGTTTTGGTGTCCGCTAGCTCACAGCTCAGAGTGGCTTTCTGGGAGAGAGTGGCTTTCACCTCCTTCTGGACTGAGTCCTTGTTGGAGAAAGCTGATTGGAACTCTGAGGGTAACATCAACGAGAAATACAGTGTTGTTATTAGTTTAACATCCCCAATTATCAAGTCATGTTTGGAACATTTAAATCACAAAATTGGAACTATATCATAAAACTGTGACGTACAAAGATAATTAAATGTGTAGCAACTAACCTTCTCTAAACCATTAACTCAAATCCTATTGATACAGTAGAAAATATTATAGTAATTGTAAGAAACAGAAAATGTTTGTTGAATTCTATGTCAATTAATTAATCAAGCAGTCCTACCTGACACTAATATCTTGAAGACCAGTTTATCCCCTCCAGCGTTGCATGTGTACTCTCCAGCATCGCTCTTCTCCACCTTTTCAATCACCAGCTGACGAGTACTGCCTTTTACTTCTGAGTATATCGTCCTACTGGATATCAACAACTTGCCGTCTTTATACCATTTCACCTCTGCCTTGCTATCCAAAACATCGCAACTAAGAGTGGCTTTCTGGGAGAGAGTAGCTTTGACCTCCTTCTGGACTGAGTCCTTGTTAGAGAAAGCTGACTGGAACTCTGAGGGTGACATCAACGAGAAATACAGTGTTGTTATTAGTGCTGTTTAACATCCCCAATTATCAAGTCGTGATTGGGACATTTAAATCACAAAATTGGAACTATATCATAAAACTGTGACGTACAAAGATAATTAAATGTGTAGCAACTAACCTTCTCTAAACTCTTAACTCAAATCCTATTGATACAGTAGAAAATATTATAGTAATTGTATGAAACCGAAGATATTTGTTGAATTCTATGTCAATTAATTAATCAAGCAGTCCTACCTGACACTAATATGTTGAAGACCAGTTTATCCCCTCCAGCGTTGCATGTATACTCTCCAGCATCGCTCTTCTCCACCTTTTCAATCACCAGCTGACGAGTACTGCCTTTTACTTCTGAGTATATCGTCCTACTGGATATCAACAACTTGCCGTCTTTATACCATTTCACCTCTGCCTTGCTATCCAAAACATCGCAACTAAGAGTGGCTTTCTGGGAGACAGTAGCTTTGACTTCCTTCTGGACTGAGTCCTTGTTAGAGAAGGCAGCTACTGCTTGAGTTTCTGAGAAGAGAAAAAAGGTAAAGAAATGTATAATATATCATATTAATATCTGTGATGTGCAGTCAAGTGTTGAATAGTACTACAGTCTTACCTTTTATCTTGACCTGGAATGTGACTTTGTCTGCTGCTGTGTCACAGGAGTAATGTCCTTCGTCACTTTTCTTGGCATTCTTGATGATGAGTTTTCTTTGAGTCCCTTTGGAGACGGTGGTCGTTCTTTGGTCCTCAGTGATCTCCACTTGATCTTTTCTCCACACAACGACCGCGCTGGCAGGAGATACCTCACAGCTCAGCTCAAGATCTCCTTTAAGGGATGATGACATTCCCATGGTACCTCTGGCTTTGTTCAGAAACTTGGCAGGTTCATCTTAGAGAAAAAAAACAAAGGAAATCGAGTCAAGACTTCTTGAATTCATTATTTTTGGAATTATTACCAATTATTTTTATTTTTTTTTACTTTTCTTTAATGGGGAATTAAATTGCATGTTCATACATATCAGAGAAGAATCAGATAAAATATTATTCTATATTGTGTATGTAGGCCTATTATAGAGAGTAAACTATTTCTTATCTATCTAGCACAAAGTATTTATCTACACAAAACTATTTATGAATCAGTATCTATTTACAAGAATGTGCTGACTGATAGGAGAGGGAGAGACCCCGCGCTGGGTACTGTGATTACTATTGAGCAGCATGCATGTGAATGAATTACTATATAATGAATTAAGTTAGTTGTTCCAAATGTTTTGGTCCACCATCGCTGGACTTTTTGGAGCTTAATGTCTTCTTCACTCACTTCCAAAACTACGGCATGTTGTGTGCGTGTGGCTGTGACGTTACTGTGCGCGACGTAAAACCATAATGCAACACGTGAGTACATTTGACGATATATGATACTGATCAGTGCATATCTATTAAAGCCCCTTTGGAAATGTATATCTTTATGTTTGTTATAAGCATGACCTGGGGTAGCAGAGTAACACTAGAGTTGACTACATGATGACAGGTCGCTCTTTCCTTTATTTGATGGCTCATAAGCATATGCTCGCAGCCATCAGAGCAGGTCACATTTCAGTCACATGGCCTGAGACAAACTGTCTGCATGTGGGCGTGAGGCAGGACTTGTTGCACACACTGAGCCCAGTTTCCCTTTACGCAATCATCTTTTCACCGAGCAGAGCATATTAGATATTAGTGATACTTGCTTTACAGGACAACACTAAATCCATGGCAGAAAAATAGTTGACTTTGCGATAAAGTTAAGCTGCTAAACTGTACTTCTTCGATGAGCGTACCTTTAAGAGAGAGTTGCAGGGACACTCTGTCATCAGCTAAAACACACTCGTAGATGCCCACATCTTCCTCTGTAACATTGTGTACTATAAGGATCCTCTTGCGGTCCATAATCATATATTCGTACTTCTTTCCCATTTTCACCTCCCGCCCATTCCTCATCCAAACCACCTGAAGGAACAAACACAGAACAGATTGCCAAAACAGACATGATGAAGTTAATGCAAGGGCTCAAAGAGTAGAACTACTGTTAGTTTAGTATTACTAAGTGGTAAGTGAAGACAATTCAGGGTAACAGTAATATGAAATAGAAAATGTGACATACTATAATGACTGAATTCATATCCATATGAATACACCCTACCAACTTCAACCACAATACATCAATTAAATCCAAAGTGGTGACGATTTGTCAAAGATTGTCAATGGAAAAGAAGGTCAAAGCTAAATAAAAGGTAGTTGAGTTCAATGCTTCATCAAAAAGATTGATTTTAGAGTAGACTAGCACAGAAAATATCTACTCAATTACAGAAATGATAGCGCTTGTACTTCCCTACATACTTGTAAAGTTAAAAAGTCAAGTTGGAAAATGATGAAGTATGTTCCCATCACAAACCTGTGCATCGTAACTCGACACCTCAGCAGTCAACTGAGCAGTAGCTTGGGCACTGCAGATCACCGCCTCCAGCAGAGCTGACTTGTTGGTGAACCTAACAGGAGCAGCTAAAAATACAGTTTCATGTAAGAAGGCATTAATGAATTGCTTCACAGAATTACAGTAAATGCCAACGGCATTCAATTACAAACAAAGCTAAGAACATTTCTATACAGTAAACCAAACTACTAATATTTATTTATATGATTTAGAGCATTTTTTTCTATTGGTACTGAATTTCTTTGGCTATGAGTACACACCCTTTACAGATAGGATGCAACTGCTTTGCGATCCACCACCCACAAACTTGACCTCAGTTCCGTTCATATCCATGGTCACATCACGGATGAGCAGAGTGTGTGTGCTCTTGGACTTGGTGATGAGGTAGTCGGCTCCGCTGCGCAGGAGGCGGCCATTTAGAGACCAGAAGCCGGAACAAACAGCAGACAGCTCCAAGGAGATAGAAAACTCCTCACCAGAGAATGCAGTGCTGTTGATCAGGCCTTTCCTGATTTCTGCACTGGGTTCTGGAGACAACAGGCAAACAAGGACATGAAGAAATAATGGCTGAATACATACAACAACAGCACATAGTCATCAATGACAAATGACCCAGAGGCATCAGTTTTACCTAGGTAGAAGCTTCCAGGCACCTCCAGGTAGGGACTCTGGCCAAAGTCATTCATAGCAGAGATACGGAACTGGTAGGTGGATTCTTCTGTGGCGCTGCAGAAGTTGATCTCTGTTGATATGATGGTTTCTCCAGCGTTGCACCTCTGCCATGTCTGAGTGCCAACCTTCTTCCTCTCCACGATGTAGCCCTTGATGGGGACAGGGCGGTCGCTGTCAGGAGGAGACCACCGAATGGTGACGGATGAGTCAGTCTTGTTCAGCACCACTGCATCAACTGGGGGATCGGGAGGATGCTTCCTTGCCGCTAGAGCAGAAAGAGACATGAGTATTGAGTGATTGTAGTAAATCAAAAGAAAGATTATTCACTTATTCGCAAGTGAAAACGAGGAGGATCACATCTTAAATGTCTATTGTCATCGTCCATACATCAAAATGCTGATTTTTATTCCACTTTTACATTTAATAAATGTTCCTTTTTGGCAAACAACGTTATAAAACCAACCTTTGTAGTAGTGCTGTAAAAGCAAAGGTATTTCAGAGTAAAGTCACTTCAATGAGGTGTTCACATTATTTTGTCTAACCCATTAAAAGTTTCCTATTTTGCTTCAATCTGTATACAGTATGTGCAGCTAGATGGTTGAGGTTTGCTGCAGAGTGCTTTCAAATAATAAAATAATAACTGTATGAACTCTGTTTAGTTTAGTTTCATTTTGTGATATTTAAGCCATCCTAAATATGATGCAAGCAGGTCAGAACAAATACAATACATTTGAATGTGACCCAGGCGTCTTCCTCACCAGTGACAGAGAAATCGCGTGGAAGTCTTGCAGTCTCCAGCCACAAACGCCACTTCTCCTGAGTCATCTGCCTGGCAATCTCTAATCGTGAGTGTGTACTGTCTGAGCACGCAGGCGATCGAAATACGGGAATCTTCCTTCAGCTTCTCGCTATTGCGGGTCCAGTAGACATCTGGGAAAGGATGCTCCAGCTCCACACAGAAGATGACAGTGTCACTGACAGGGACCACTGTCCTCCGGGGAAGCTTCTTAGTAATGTTGCCTGGGATATGAGAAGCAGTGGACGTTACATAAAGGAACATTCGGTGGCATTGTAGACACATTGACAAGCCGTTCTTAATTTCCCCAACTTTTATCAGTATCTTATGAAGGACATATTAAATATCTCGTTGTAACACAAAACGTTTAACAAGAACTAAAGACAGAAAAAAAAGTCTCAAGCATACCCAGGACAGTGAGCTCAGCCACAGTGCGACTGCCCTCTTTCATCTCGCAGATGTAAACACCATCGTCGTTGGTGGTGACATTGTGTATGGTGAGACGACGCAGGGTGCCTTCCTGCTCCATGAAATACTTGGTACTTTGATCCAGCCTCGTTTCCTCCATGAACCAGTTGGCGTGGGTGGCACTAACAGGCACCTCGCACATCAGGGTGGCTGACGTTTTCTCTTGTACCTCCACATCCTGCAGCTTCCTCCTGAATGGCACTTTAGGCTCTGACACAATGAAAAATAACAGAATATTTAGGTTGTGCAGCCATGTTGATGGTTTTGCTTATCAGTCTGTCAAATACAAAAAGTAAATCATTTAGAAATCAACCTTTTCTCAAACCTTCTGCATTAATTTCCCCTGTAATCTGTAGTTCAGGCTGGTATAATAATAAATGCAAGGCAGAGAAACTAGAAACTTGCTTGAGAGAAAATCCATTACCTTGGACATTTAATGTGTGTATGTGTTTGAGCACTCAATATTTACGAGTTGGATATTGAACAAGGTTAGTCAATATTCAAAAGCTCTTAGATGTAGACACAGCATTCTGACTAAATAGCAAGTAGGGCTTTACCGAATGTCACTTTTTTACATTCAAAGCTTCTATTGATGTTTTCAAATGAAGCTATGAATGTCTGTCGTGATATTTTATGAAATCATCACCCTGAAAAATAGGTCCTCAATTTGAATAAAGGGATTCATCGGATAAAATTAGATAGTCATCAACCAGGCGTCAGTCAGTTAACCTACTTTCTCTCATGTTGGGTGCGTGCCTCTGTGAGTGCAGTAGAAATATTTTTGAAAGGCTAAATGCCAATAAATATGGATTGCAGCAGAATATTTTGTTAGATTAAAAACATGTTGTGAATTTTGGAAATGCGTACATCTCTTTTTTTTCAGTACATTTTGACATTTGGACTAAACAACACTGGTGTTATTGGAAATCACACAAGTCAAAAAACAATACCCAGCCACCACTGGAATCTAATTCTACAAATATTATAATACTCATATTATTAGTGCATTCTTATCTTTATCTCCAACTCAGATGGGTTGTCTAAATTTAAGAAGTAGAACATTATCAAAAAACATCTGGCATGAGCTAGGAAATGCTCGTAAGTAAAGTATGACGAAAGTTAATTAAATAAAATGTTACAGAAAGCTGTTTCAATTTACATGACTTTGTTTATTGTAAGCTTGAAGGTTTCCATGTGCTTACTACACCCCCTATTTCAATGGACATTGAAGAGTACATCTCGTACATTTCCTCTACTTCTCGATTTTCCTACTGTGTTCTGCACCACAAATGAGGGTTACAATTCAAACTGTCTCCATATCCATACTTTGGATACAAGCCAACAGTTTAAAGTTAGGAATCAAGTGTTGAAACATGTGGAACTCGACTATGAGTTACGGGTTACTGGGTACATTAAATCACTCAAGAAATTATATTTACATTCAAATATTTTCAATGTATCCTGTAATGTATATTCCAAAAGACAAGTGAGCTGTTGGGTTGTCTTCCAAAGTATATATGTATAATAATCCATGATAAAGTTGTTCAATTAAAGGTTATACAAAGAATACAAGTTTTTGGTTTATTTTGTTGAAAAGGAATAGCCAAATGTTTCAGTATATTAGAAGTGACGATTAAGTGCAATTGTGTACTGTATTTGTTGTTGTTTTTTATTGCATGTTTCCATCATGCATTTTATTTATCTGCTGTAAAATTGATAAATGGTCATGCAACCACTGAGAGTTCAAAATGTATAATCTACATTGCAAAATGTCCACAATACATTCTGCCAACTAACAACCTGCAAGGCAAACATCAAGTCTCCTGCACCAGAACTCATTATCGGACATGCCGACATAAATCTATGACTGTACAGTTTCATCTATTGGGCCAATATCTTCCCAAGGGGAGTCTTAATAACAGTGGCGACAATGTGCTCCAGTGAGTGAGTGAACATCTTAGCATCTGTGAACTACTCATCACCAGCAGAAAATAGATGCAATACAACACCCCCCTTCAGAGGATGGGCCAGAATTCAACCTTGTTGTGAAAAGCCACGCACATTTTGAGAGGCTTAAATCAGGCTTTGGTAAATTATAAATGGATTTCGATATACAGTAGTGCAGTTACCAATAATACGTTTATCCTACAAACATATAGCTTATTCCTCAGTGCCGTATACCTCCATTTCTATTGCCATAAGAAACACATACATGAGTTACACTGCTGCAAAAGTGTAGAGTCTGTATAGCAGGGCTTCAACTACTGTTTTCATTATCGATTAATGAGCCGATCATTTTCTCAATCAGTCGATAAATCTTTTGTTCTATAAAGAAATGTCCATTCCAGTTTCTCAGTCCAAGGTGATGTCTTTAAATGTCTTGTTTTTTCAGTCCAAAACTCAGACATTTAATTTGATATGATACAAAAACAAAGAAAAGCAGGAAATCAGTCTGAAAGCAGTATTTTCTCCCACTTTTGCAGGACAAATTACTTTAACGAGACAGACTAATATATTGCTGGCATTTGTTAATATCAATCAAACAATTCAATCATGCCAGACTTATCATGTAACCCCTGCTTGTCTTTAATGATAGTTGATTTGTAGAGGATTATATTAAATATATGAAAGAATATATCACTGTACAGTATGCAGCATTTTCTTAAGACATGACCATCTTACCTTTGACTGTTACCAACACTGCACTGTAGGTCTGCCCAGCCATATTGGTTGCATTGCAGGTGTAGAGACCATTATCAACCTGCTTGCAGTACAGGATCTTGAGGATGAAGTTCTCAGCTTGGTCCTCATAAATGACATGCCTGCGGCCCTCGCTGATGTTCGCTCCATCCTTCCTCCAGATAATGTGGGGTTTGGGGTGACCCGTCACAAAGCAGCTGAGTTTGGCATGCTTGCCTTCAGTCACCGTGCAGGTACGGGTGAACACACCTTTGGGCAGCTTTGCCAGCGCAGATGCCCTCAGCTCATATTCCAGACTCAGAGAACTCATACTATCTGTGATCTTGGCCTTGGTGGAGGAAGAACCAGAGGATCTGCTTTCTTCAGTGCGATAGATAGAGATGTCCTTGTTCATTTCCTCCTTGCGCTTTTGTAGGTGAGAGAGGAGGGAGGTGTTCTTGTCTGCAGCCAGGTTGCGGGAATCCTGGGCATCGACAACAAGAGCTGCTGCAGCATGTGAACGGCCAACGGTGTTCTGGGCCCTGCAGGTGTAGGTGCCGCTGTCCAGGTTACGCACACTTTGAATCTTTAAGGTGCTGCTGTCACTGTCGGAAACAATCTTGATACGCATAGACTCCCCTAAGTAGCGCCCATCTTTCTCCCAATCAAAGTTGGGATCTGGGTAAGCTACAACCCGGCAGTAGAAAACAACATCGCCTCCCAAACCTACACGTGTAGAGGTAGGCTTAACCATGAAAGAAGGGGCCCTCTGAGCCATCTCTGATGGCAGGGCCACTTTGAGGGTCACAGCAGCGTAAGCTTCCCCAACGCTGTTTTTGGCTCGGCACATGAATTGGCCACTGTCCTCCAGTGTTAAATCATAGATGGTCAGGCGGTACACATCTCCATCCTCCACGGTCTTGAAGCGTTCCCCAGAAGTCAGCTTCAGCTTCTCTTTTTCCCAGGTTATCAGTGGGGTCGGGCTGCCCACGATAGTGCAGCTAAGTGTGGCATCCTTGCCTACACACACTGAGAATGCCTTTGGGCGGGTGAGGAATCGTGGGACTCCTCCGAACAAGTTTTGATCCATTGTTAGTTCCTGTAATAAAAGAAAAGCTGAATATTACAATACAGTACCAGGAAAGTGACTTACAAGAAATAATATTGAACAGGGTAATAAGATGAGCTAAAACTATATTTATCCAGAGGGAAATTGCTGTGCAACTGTTGAAATACAAAGTGGGAAGATTGTGGATATAAAGATTGCAGCTATAAGTCTAGGTGGGGTTGCATATACAGTAGATATGCATGTACAGTATCAGATCTGAAGTATAGGTATTGTAAGTGCATGGTAATACAGAATGTTCATAATTATGTCCATGATGTTGCACTTAATGTCCCGTTATTGCACATTACGATGTGCAAAATGTGTCCTTCTAATTTGATATAGTTTACTGTCAACACCAAAATCCTTTTTCAGTAACAAATGTGTTTATGAATAATTAATAAAATCATAGTTATATGAATGAAATCGATAAATACCTAGGAAAAACAAATACTATTTCAGTGGAACTGTAACAAATTAGGCTACATATTGTATATGCTCATAAGCAGTTGTGTCAGTTATTTTATATTACTTAATGGCAAGACAATAAATTTAAAAGAAAGTCTGCCAAAGGTACCCAAACCATTGTGAGGTGTGACAGAGTGTTAAGTGCACTCTATAAATATGGTATGCTATTAAAATAGACATAACTCCACAGTCCAAATAGGCATATTTATGGCTGGCAGTTACTGTAAGTGTCAGTCAACATAACCCTTTCCTGGCCCTGCAGACATTATTTAATACAAAGACTTGACTTCATGCCATGCAGCCTATTCAATAGTTTAACAACACAATAACAAACAAATTCCCCTGTAACAAGGTCAAATTGAGCAGATATGTGCCTTTCAAAGACTGACATTTGCCATCTTTGTCACCTCTGTCGCTTGAACTGCCTGTCCCAAAAATAACCTCAGCTGTCAGACCCCGTCTCTGTCCATTGCCATTTGTAGAAGCGAAAGGGATATCAGCTGTTTGATAAAGCTACCACTTCAGAAACATACTTCATTTCTAACAGTGAACTAAAACATCTTTTAAAAAGTAGTGTAGGAATTTAATTACTATAATTTGCGGTTTGAAATACAAACAGAGGAGCACACACGCTTGTAATTACAGTTAAATCACATAAGGTTAGCTAACATTAACTGCAACTGGAAGTTGTAGCTAGGTTAGCTAACGTTAACCGTTAACCGTTACAGGTGTAAGAGGGTAGTTTTTAGAAACCCATACAAAGGTGAAATAAATAGAAAACTTGCTATAACTTCGGTTAAGTTCTCGGTTTAATTATTAATGTAACATTTTTTAATAAAGTTAACATAATTATTGTATCCTAACATTACTTTTTCACCTTGAGTCTTCAGCCACTCAGGTAAAACAGGCGCTGAATCATGTGGCCAAAAACGTCAGTTGGCCGTCAAGATTTCCGGATGATAGCCTACTCCAAATATCAGTGTTTAGAAGTCCCACCAAAAAAATGTCTTCTTTGTGCTCAAATATCCTTTAAATGGTTGTAAATCCAGGATGGTGGGAACATCCCCCCAGTCTCCTGCGGTGGGCGGTTGACTAGACTTGTTTTTTCTTTCTTCTCTGATACCTCATGATGCCAAATAGCTGACGTACCTACTTTGGCGCAGCCTCCTTTCCAAAATAGACTTGTCATTTACTGTGGAGATAGGAGATAGGCTGCTGGTGGTGAGGCCGGGAAGGAGAGCAGGCTGGCCTGGCCTCTGCTGGGCTGCACACTGCTGCAGACTGCACACTGCTGCTCATAATAACACTGAATATTACTACCAAGAGGGTTTACACCTGCAGAGTGATGGAAAGTAACTAACAATCTTGAGGTACTTTTACTTTACTTAATTTTACGCAACTTAATACTTTTACTCCACAACACCTGACAGCTGGAGTTACTTTGCAAATTAAAACAAACATAATGAATTAACAAAGTATGATACTGTGCTGCAGTGGTGGAAAGTACATTTACTCTCAAGTATGATACTTAAGTACAATTTTGAGGTACTTGTACTTTACTTTATTTTTTTTTTCCAACACAACATAATTTCTGTCAAATGTTGTATTTTTACTATGTTGTTTATCCTGTACACACAACATATATTGCACGTCTGTCCGTCCTGGGAGAGGGATCCCTCCTCAGTTGCTCTCCCTGAGGTTTCTTCCATTTTTTCCCCTTTAATTATGGGGTTTCTTTTAGGAAGTTTTTCCTTGTGCGATGCGAGGGTCTAAGGACAGAGGATGTTGTAACCTGTACAGTCTGTAAAGCACACTGAGACAAATGTATAATTTGTGATATTGGGCTATACAAATAAATTTGATTTGAATTTGATTTACTTTATTTTTCTATTTTATGTTACTTTATCCTTCTACTCCGGTGCATTTATTTGACAGCTTCAGTTACTCATTAGTTTGCACACACTTTGACTCACATTATTAATACAACATAGAATTAACATATGAATTATGATGTGATTGTGTTATGCTATTGTTGTTATTATTATTACTAATAATGTTAATAATATAATAATAATAATAATAATAATAATAATAATAATAATAATAATAATACATTGTTTGTTCAAATTAGCATTACCTTTACCAGCTGCAACATTTTAGTGTTGCTAACACATAAATGCATCAATAATATACATTATGTAGAAATAGGCCATTCTGCATAATGAGTGCTTTTACTTTAGATACTTGTTAAAGATATGAGTTCTTCTTCCACCACTAGTTTTCGGTTTTCAGTAGCAACACTTTTTCTGTGACCAGGTGAGTCACTTGACTGGAGTCACTATGGAGTCAGACTGTAGATCCACAGGCTGCCAGAAATGACAGAAAATTGTCCAGGAGTATTTATGACTTCAGACTCAACTCTAAAAAACAAAAAGGAACTGCAAATTCACTTGTACTTTCTTGTATGTGCAAATCTGTGACCTTCAAATCATTCTCTTGGCTCCTCTATCTGTATGTAATACGCGTTTAGCTCATCTTACCACAGTGTGCAGTGTGAACTGAGCTTGAGGATGAGCCAAATAAATTAAATATTATTAAAAATGGCTGAACTTAAGCATTGCATTTCTTGAGAAAAATCCTGGTGACTGTGGAAGTTGTTCAACTATTTTTATAGAAGTGAGGTTTAACTGTTTCCCTATTATTTTCATCTATACTACACCCGTTCTGATCGATGTACTGAATGCGCATAAATTAACTTGATTAGTCCGCTAATCAGAACGTGGGTACATGGCAAGCATATTTCCCAAAAAGAGTCTTTCTTTAAGTCTTATTTTTTGTCCTTTTCTCTTGTTTCACTCGGACCTTACCAGCATACAGTGGTATCTGTCAAAATTCCTTTAGTTCTCCAAGCAGTGCGTGGCATTATTTGTAACACTATGGTCATATGTAAAATGTGATTGAACTTGGCCCAGAGCTTGTGACACATTGTATTTCACCACCGCCATGTTGACAGCTGCTTTACCCAGCTGTTCAGGCCCAAAAATAAGTTATGACTTCATATTGTACAAAAGCCTAAAATACAGTAATGCGTTAGATGCATCTCCCATGACAATCAATCAGCATGACATAGCAATCATTACATAGCATGTGTTTCTATGAATGCTCTACTTGATCACAGATTTAGAAACAGAATTATATTTCTCATATGTCATGCTTATAGCGTGTAGTAACAAGGGGTAGCAAGTCTTATTTCTTTCTTCCCTATTCTTTGGCCTCTATGGTATTTTCTTGGTCTTCCAGAGTGGGCTTTCCCCCAGTGCCAATGACTGACAGCAGCAGGTCGTCTGGACCTGATTTAAACTCCCCGAAACTCTAGCAGACAGTAATCCACTGTTGCTGCTTGCCTTTGGTTCATCCTGTTCTGGCTACTGTGTTTGGTTTCCATACTCCTGAAAGTGCACAGAGAAAGAGAAAAAGGACAACAAATTGATAGAGAACTCTTTCTTCTGTGTCTGTCCCACATGCATCCAAACATTAGTAGATCACCAATGTGTAATATATGGGAAGAATCAAAGAATGTATTACAAAAACTACATTTTAACTTACCTCCAATTGTTTATCTCCCCCCTCTTTCTGTGGTTTACATTTCTTGATTCCCAATCAGGTAAAGGAAAACCTCACCCTCAAAATAATCATTGTATATCGATTACTCCCCCTTTGTTACCTTGATTTGGGAAGAGAGAAATGTTTTGAAATGGCTTTGCTGTTGTTAAAGTTGCAGTTGGTAACTTTATTAAAAATAAAACCGCCCACCAATTCTCTTAATGGCGTTTGCAAGATTCCACCGTGCCCAATGAAATGAAAACGACCAATCAGAGCCAAGGAGTCTCTAGCGCAGTGTCAATCAATGCTTGTGAACTCCAATCAAACTGTGTAACTAGGCAGCGCTGATCAAATATGAATCAAGATTATGTAACTGCTAATGTTTTTCAGAAACATTTTTGTAAATTGTCAAGCAAGACCCAAGCAGCGCCTACCGACTGGAGCAAACCTTTTAATTTCCCACCTAAATACTATACTAAAATATGTATACCTTTTGCATATACTGTTAGGAGAACTGGTGGCAGGCAGAGAAACATGATTTTTTTTGTCTCTCCCTAGATCTGTTGCACTACAGTCAGGATATAGGGACAGTTTCAGCACATTTGATAAACATGGGATGAGTAATTAATATACAAATGTTCATTTTGGAGGTAAACTATTCCTTTAATAGCATCAAACGATACCATGGATGGTATTTCCACAACTTTTGGTAATCACCCAAAAGTCCCTCTCGGCCAGTAGTCACCCTCTCATGGCGCTTGGAGCACAACACAGCAGAGGGACAGATATATCACCTGGCAATGCTGTTTAGCAACTAAAGAGTTAAATAAAATCCAAAGTAAAACATTTCTTTGTGATGAGACCATTTTTTCAGAATGGTTGCAGTGTATACTTTCCAATATCCTACATGGCCTTCTTCCTGACCTCTTAGTCATATCAAAAATAAGGTCACGGTTGTATCATGTTCACAGCCAAAACACATTCTCATTAGAACATTTACATAGCAGACAACAAGCGAGACAAATGGGAGTTGCACCAATCACAGAAGAATGAATAGCAGATGTCGTTTATGTCCCTAAAATGTTCTGAAGGGACGTGAACAATGAATAAAACCAACTGGATACGAAAGAAAAACAAGATGAGACAAAATAGTGCGTCTGAAAATAGAGGCGTGTGGTGTTTATTTACAATGTTTATTTACAGTATTGACAGTGTACCAGAAGGACAACAGGGGTACAGAGGGCAATAAGATGACACCATAGAAAACCAGGAAACAAAAGTCAACCTAATTATTCTACCACACAAAATGAAACCAAACAAAAATATGTGACTAATGTACAAAAATGTATTTAAAATGTATTTTTTTGTAAATTCAACCTAGGATTAGACTACATATTCTTTCAATGAGCCAAAGAGTGTTTATTCTAAGCACAGGAGAGGTGGATGAAAACCTGTGAGAGGAATCAGCTGATTATCTGAAAAGACAGTGGGTGAGTGAGCAGGAGGGGGGGGGGGGGGGTAACTGTGTCCGGAATAGATCAGCATAAAGTCTGTGTCAATAATAACTCTTCCTTTTTGAAGATTTGCAACAGTGAGCTCATATTGCACCTCGAGGAAAGCCAAGTGGAACAAGAGTTCAAAGATAAAGACACAATCATATCTATATCAAACGCATAGGAAACAGATGCATGTATAATATGAATTATATTACTCTATCTCTCTTTGAGACGTTCGTTATTAGGTACATCATTGTTTTGTTGGTTTATTATTTTCATCAGTGATCTGTATTGTTACGTTGTCCATGTTACACCTTCAACGCACCTTGCATTGCTGTCTACCATAGTGTGGCACTACCACTAGGAGTCGCCAGATCCTACACAAAGCTTTAAGTGTCACTGTGCAGGCTGTCTGTCTCTGTCTCTGTCCAGACACCATATTAGGACATTTCACTTATGTCCTAAATTAGCTTAGCTTAGCTTAGTTTATGCGGCTCCACTTAATCATTGAGCCGTGCTAAATAAACACTATCAGAACCACAAGTTGAAATATAAAAAGGCTTCCTCTTAATTTCAGAAGGACAAAAGCCTCAGTACCAATATATCAGTGTGAGATATGTCTAAGACTTGAAGAGAAAAGCGTGCACATTGTAATCTCAAAAGCTGACGAGACAAACTAGCAACAGCCATATAAAATGAATGAAATGAAAATTTTAATATATTTTTATTTTCAAATAAACATCGCATAATCAACCACACATGAAATGATTAAATACACTCAAAATAAGATTTATTTGCCTCTCTACTCACTCACAGAAAAAACAACACATGTATTGTAAAGCTGTGGCGATAACAACTTCTTTTGGCATGTTTCATTTTTCAGCTAGTGTTTCTTAATGTACAGAACAAAACAAACAGACAAACCTATGTAACAAAAAACAAACAAAAAAAACCTCAGACATGTCTTAAAACAGATTCAACATTTCAGGATGAAAACTTAGCACCTTGTTCCAGTCACTGTGATTGTTTGACTGGTGTTTAGTGGATAAGAAACCATAGTAAGATGAGAAGGTTGGCCGTGATGACATCAGCAGTTACAAGGCACACTCCTGCTTCTTTAGGATATTGAGAACAGTGCAAATTTAGACACCATGATAAGAAGAAGTGTGCTGTCGGATGCAACAGACTGACATAAGATCTCAGGATCAGTTTACAACTCATCTTACAAGCCACATCCACAACTTCACGACATACTTGATGCTATACACAATAACTTGCCAAAAAGAAAAATACTGTACATAGTATGTGCTGCTAAATCTGTGAAAGTAAATCCAATAGTTTACATGAAATGGCTTCTATAAAGAGCAATTATTAATCCTTAATACTAAGGCACTGCTTAAAATAAAATGACAAACATAACAGTGAGGTGTAAATGTGGAGACCGTCAACTCTGTGCACAAAGCTGAGCTCCAGTGTCTCTACAACATAAACTCACTACACACATGGACACAATACCCATGTAAGTTTATTTAACAGTGTGACAAAGACACACATCGTCCCCTACAGGGTGGACTTTTACTGATCAGAGGTAAGAATGACCTTATGTGACTGGGTCACAGCGATCCCATGTGAGTCTGCTGTGAACGACGATACAATACGTGCTGATGCTTATATACAAACAACGACAAGAGGTCATTCCAGATGGAGACTGAATCAGTGTCCCTTTTGAGACCTACCCTTCCTAAAACGTAACTGATGCAAGTACTGTATATATATATATATATATATATATATATATATATACATATACACACACACACACACACACACACACACACACACACACACACACACACACACACACACACATTTAAAAAAGAAAAAAAAAAAGTTTATTTTCTTTCAGTGCAAAGTTCATGTTAGCATAATTACGCAGGTGTCAAAACGCATTCCTTTCACAGACACACTCACAAACAAAGTGTAATAGTTTCTAAACACGCGAGAGGGCAAAGACACATGTGTAACCTCTCAAGTCTTGCAGTTGTGCAGTATGACATCTATATTACTGTGATCGATGGATAATGCAATAAAAAAATGGGTAAAAATATATTTTTGCGCACTGCATCAACAAGCAGTCCCAGTCCCTGTAAATCACATTCAAAATCATGCAGCTGGCCATGTTATCTTTGCATTAAAGTATTTTTAATCAGATTTTCAATTTTTTTTTTTTTTTTTTTTAAATACTACTTTTAGTGGGGGGGGGGGGGAGAAACATCTCTTTTTTTATTAACAAGATTTTGTGAAATTAAACTATTTCACAAAACAACCTAAATAATTTCTTAAATAGATTATACACACATTATTTAAATATCAGGGGGGGCAACAGGTAATAAATAAACCTAAAGCAAACAAATGATGCAGACTGTGGAAAGGCTTTTTTTTCTCCTCATGCTCTTATTTTGAAAGTATAAAGCCAACACTGAGAGAGCTGTAGAAGCAACAGCGCACAATCTAAAATCAGCCCTTTTGATGAAGTTCCATTTTTTATGTGCACAACAAAGATTTGTGAAAGCAACACCACCCTGTTTTGTTCGATTTTGGTGACATCAATTTCTGGGACATAAGCACTTGACTTAACATCTGCGCTGCTAGAAATAAGAACAGAAAATGAAACAGATTCCATTTACACCCGCCATTAAAATCAAAATGCAGTAAAAAGATGCATCTGCCCACTGCGAAGAACCCCATATGTACGGTTTATATATTTACACAAGAGGTATTGATTGGAGTATTCTTTTTTTCTTCACCGCCACTGAGGTAATACGAAAAACTGTGTTTTTATATGGGTGTTAAGGCATCAAGCTGACTTTGTGTCCCGCTTAAATAGACTTAAAAGACATCTTATATCTGCATTGGGATTTTGACGCCAAGTGTATTTGGGGCGAGTGATTTCAGTCCCGTTTCTGAGGAACAACGCTGAAATATTAATACTGAGTAAAATCTGTATTTACGACCACTAAACACAGACAGCAGCATTAAAGCATGTGTATGTCTGGTTTAAAGACATGTTTTGACAGATACACATGGTGTCTCTCTTTAAAAATCAATACTTGGTTTACTTTTCAAAGGATTAGCTCCGGTAGTAAAATGTGATCTTTTAAAGGATAAGTCGGTCAAAAGTCTAAAGTGTATTTACAAATGACCAGGGTCAGACAGCACAACTTGAATTTTTTTTCTTTTTTTTTTTTAGGTGATCAAAATTGTTCAGGCAGCTATGATACAGTTTGCAGTCTTTGTCGCACAGAGCATCACTCTGTGAGAAACTTAAATTAGACTCGTGCTGTAAATCTTTGTGATGCACAAATACTTGAAGGCTCAGCAGAAGTCGCGATGAGCCTTTTTGCACTCCTTTTCACACAGTGATCCAATGAATACACTATATTGTCTCTCTGTCATTTTACACAGTTTGTCTGTACAAGTTTATGACAAAATCAAGATGGATCGGACCGGACGGAAGACGTATGGTTTCCCTGATGCCATAGTCTGCCTGATGTGACAGGATGAGGCGTGGAGGTGCAGAGACAGTGGTTATTCAATGAGCCCCTCCTATAACAAACGCTGAGTGATGTTTTAAAGGTCCATGCTAAATTCTCCATGAAGATCATCTAAGGCCACAATGTTCATAGAAGAAACAAAAATGTAAACACTATAAAAAAATAAAATAAAAAAGGAGAGGAGAAATTATCATGGCGATGTATCCCTTGTAGGATAAAAGGCCATTGTTGTTAAGGTTCAGCAAACACACAGGATACAGAACCACAAAGCATAGATCGTAGACACGTGTCATAATACAGAGTTTAAAAGAGAGTTTATACCTTATGACATAAGGCATTTCAACAATTACTCCCAGTGCCCTGTTTTGGAGTAGATCCACTGATAATCTCCTGATCATCGCCATTCTCCTCTTCCTCCTCCTCCTCCTCCTCCTCTTGCCAGCCTCCAAGGTGGACAGTGGTGGGCATGGAAATGCTGGAACTTTGTGCCTGGAAACCTGAAGCAATTGTTGATACAAAGTCAGAGTTTTACTGTACTGCATTACTATGTAGTATAACTTAAGTTTAACCAATATTAAAGGAGACATAATTGCTTCTAAAAATCTAGTCTAATTGAATCTAAAGTAATTTAAGCCTCTGCTCAATTTGGAGTTGTTGCTAAGTGTGTAATTAAGTGCTGCAGATTTAGGTCATGACCTTGATTTCAGCACTACAAGCTATCTTTTCCCATTAGATTCAATGTTTATATCCAAAAACATATATATATATTTTTTAATGTGAGTCTAAAACCCTCACTCAAACTTGACAAACGGAGCTGCACGTTGCCAGTAACTTCTCACTTGTTTTTCGGCTATATACAGTATTTTTGCAAGGTTCTTCAAAAACTAGATTTTACATTTACCAGTGTTTGTGTGCATATCTCTCATTGGCACTGGGTTCTGCCACTGCCCTGAAGTTCTCTGTGGGTGGGAGGTCTGCTGGTGGAGCTGGAGAGACAAGAAGTTGTCAATGTACAGCAGAAAAGAGCACAAGCCAAGTGGTCTACAAGGGATACAGACAGACGTCTGTCTGTCTGTATCCCTTGTAGACCACCAGAGACAGAGACAGAGACACAGAGAGAGACAGAGACACAGAGAGAGACAGAGACACAGAGAGAGACAGAGACACAGAGACACAGAGAGAGACAGAGACACAGAGAGAGACAGAGACACAGAGAGAGACAGAGACACAGAGAGAGACAGAGAGAGACACAGAGAGAGACAGAGACACAGAGAGAGACAGAGACACAGAGACACAGAGAGAGACAGAGACACAGAGAGAGACAGAGACACAGAGACACAGAGAGAGACAGAGACACAGAGAGAGACAGAGACACAGAGAGAGACAGAGACACAGAGAGACAGAGAGAGACACAGAGAGAGACAGAGACACAGAGAGAGACAGAGACACAGAGAGAGACAGAGAGACACAGAGAGAGACAGAGACACAGAGAGAGACAGAGAGACACAGAGAGAGACAGAGAGACACAGAGAGAGACAGAGACACAGAGAGAGACAGAGACACAGAGAGAGACAGAGAGACACAGAGAGAGACAGAGAGACACAGAGAGACACAGAGAGACACAGAGAGAGACAGAGAGAGACAGAGACAGAGACACAGAGAGAGAGAGAGAGAGACAGAGAGAGACAGAGACACAGAGAGAGACAGAGACACAGAGAGAGACAGAGAGAGACAGAGAGAGACAGAGACACAGAGAGAGACAGAGAGAGACAGAGAGACAGAGAGAGACACAGAGAGAGACAGAGACACAGAGAGAGACAGAGACACAGAGAGAGACAGAGAGAGACAGAGAGAGACACAGAGAGACACAGAGAGAGACAGAGAGAGACAGAGACACAGAGAGAGACAGACAGAGACACAGAGAGAGACAGAGACACAGACAGAGACACAGAGAGACACAGAGAGACAGAGACACAGAGAGAGACAGAGACACAGACAGAGACACAGACAGAGAGACAGAGAGAGACACAGAGAGAGACAGAGACACAGACAGAGAGAGACACAGAGAGACACAGACAGAGACAGAGACACAGAGAGAGACAGAGACAGAGACAGAGACAGAGACAGAGACAGAGACAGAGACAGAGACAGACAGACTGTTAGGGACTTTTTAAATAAAAGGTCCCTATTATAATCTTTTGTAACTGACATGAATTCAAGCCGAGTATCACTTTGAACTCCAGGCACACAACAGAGAAAAGGTCAACTGTCGGGCTCGGTGGCAGGAAATTACCTCGTGCATGTAGATGGCATGGAGACTCATCTCTGCTGAGGCAAACTCTGAGTTCAGTGTATTGCTCCGGATGCGAGAGTCACTGTTAGACATACTGAAAATCAAACATGTTAACCGAAGCTTATAACAAGCATTAAAAAATTGTTTATCCATTTCACCAAACACTCCCCTGGCTGCAGTATGTAAATAATGCAGTAGGAAATATAATGTGTGACAAGTACCTGTCAATGACCGTGCGATCGCTGCGGTACATGGTGCTCTCGGGTTGGAGAGATGAGTGCAGGAGGCCATGTGAGCGGCCGCGGCTCGTGTGTGTGAGCTGGGAGGTTGACAAAGAGGCCAGAACACTGGCAGCGGCAGAAGCAGCGGTGCTCGGTGGGATGAAGCGATGGTCTCGCCCTTGTAGTCCAGACGCAGTTAGAATGGGGTGAGCGAGGACACTGGCCAGCAGATTATCATGCTGGAAATAACAACAAACGTCAATACAGAGCCACTAAGAAAACAAGATAAGATTACAATTTTAAAGAAAAGGAAATAAAGTTAGCATGACTCATATCTCAGGGTTCTTACCGCAGCGCCGGAGTCGTTGGACTGCAGGGAGGTGCAGAGAGGAGCCTCAGAGAGCAGCAGCTGGGTGGAGGGGCCACCCTGTGCATCGTGCTGCACCTTTTCCTTCAGATGGCTGATAAACACTGAGCTCTCCTGAGGCGGCTGCCAGCGTGGGTTCTTAATGGTGAAATGCATAAGAGACAACTCTGTCTTGCCATTTTCAGCTTGTTGGTATATGGAGGCCTCGGTCTGGCCCTCTGACATCCACTGCAAAAACATTTACAGATGTATATCAACTCAAGCAACACCATCACAACATTTAATGAAAGATGCACTTTTCTCATTGAGTATCAAACAGTCCAGTCTCCTCCAGTCTCCAGTCTGACTGGCTTGAATCTTATGTAAGAGAAGGAGCAAATCTTACTGTTGGGTTTCCATGGCGTCTGATGTCCATCTGCGCAAAGGAACAGATGTCTCCGACTCCAACCACCTCCACAGTGAAGTTCCTGAAGAAGTCAATGATCTCTAGAGATTTATTCCTCAGGTGGAAGATGAGAATGAAGGGTGTGACAATAGGACTGAGCAACTCCTCCAAGATGAATACCTGATTCAAAACAGAGAAAATACTGGTAGTCAAATTTTAAATATATTCATATTCTACTACACATAATCAAATGTACCAAAGAAGCATCAATACATCCAGTTATTGTACTATTAGATAAAGTCTTCATTGACCGGGTGATACATTAAAAACACCATTAATCCCAACAACAAAAACGAATGTGACAAATGTGTTCCTATCCACTGAGTTTCTCCATTCCTCACCGCTTTGTACTGGAACAGCTGTGCCACCTCGTCACGGGTCTCACTCTTGTTAGCATATCCCCTCCAGTGGTCTGGCATGTAGTGAATGTGTGCCAGCATGCACTGCAGCAGCTGTTCTGGACACCACACCATATGCTCATCTGGGATGAAGGACCTGGTGTAGGACAGGAACAAAACATTTACATTTCTCCACAGAAATTAGGAAAACGGGATATTTTGGCTGAAAATCTGTAACTGATTAGGGGAAAAGGATGATATTAAATAGTTTCCATATTCAAGTGATATTGAAGGGTATCCTTTACAATTAACTCCCCCCCCCCCCACATAAAAAAAGCTTCTGAACACCAATTAAATACAACTGAAATGAATGAATAACTAAAAATTGAATAAACTAAATAATAATCTATCATAGTGTATAGGTGTCTGTATATCATGATATAAACCTTAGATCATGTTTGCATCATTATTCTCATTGGAAAATATATTAAAAATGATCATAGTGTGATTTTTTCCAAGTATCTGGAACAAAACAAAACAAAGAATACGACTTGTGCACCACAATACTTACATGTTTTACCTTTATGATAACATTCTGATGAATTGTTTAGCCCTGAGAAGAAGCAAGAGTAACAATAACAAAGTACAGACTGCTTCCTTCATTGTAAAACTCACCTGGCGATAGTAATCACCACTCCCAGCACAGTGATGGCGGTCAGAATGTGCTGCACTGTCAGAACATCTTCGTCATACACCGTCAGTGCAATGAGCACAGCCAGAACTGAGCCTGAGAAGAAGGCAAAGTTCTTAGCCAGCACGGTCAGCACTGGTGACGTAAAGGAGTTCATGTATTTGGAAGTGGGCTTGTAGCCGCGGCCTAAACGTCCATGCAGCTCGTGGTCCAGCTCGTTAAAGTGTCGCAGGTATAAACGACCATACAGGGACCAGCGTCGCGCACCCAGGCTCCCGGGTTCTCTGCGGATCACTTCGGTATAGCTGAAGAAAGCGTAGAGCACCTGCCACACCAGGATGAAGGGACATAGCAGCAAATTGGCCAAACCCATGAGCAGGATGACTCTACTGAGCTGCTGTGCGAGCTCCAGGCGGTTTCCATTCCGCTTGTACTTGGGGTGCAGGTTCCACTTATTCTGAAACAGAGAGCCAGGACCCCAGAAGAGGATGAGCTCAAAGTTGTACTTGAGGCCCTGGGTGAGGAACACCACATTGCCCAGCAGGGGGAGCTGCAGCTGCACTGGCAGCAGCGATTTGTTTATCATGGCCACCATATAGTTCTTGAATCGCAAGATGCGGTGATATATGTCAAGTTCTGTCAGCTCTTTCTTGTGTATGCACATTTGCTGTTCTCGTTGCAGGCTGATGAGCCGGTCCTGCACTTCCTGCCATGTGAAGTTGCATAGTTCATCCTGTGACAAGGAGGAGCAAAAAGTAAGCTGAGTAGTAGTAAAGAGACAATGCATGAAAACATGACTCAACATTTGAGGTATAGTTTATCTTCATGGTTTTATAATCATAAGTATAAATAAAATCGTTAATACGGATTACAAAATATTGATTAAATTGTACTGATGAGGTCTCCAGGTTTAGCACTTACCATTCTGATCTTCAGTGCTTTGATGTAGAACTGCCTGATCTCCCAGTAGCTCAGAACATTGCAAAAGACTTTAATAAGTCGATAGAGCCAGAAGATGGCTGCCATGATGAGAAGGAATATAATCCAACTATTCTCTTGAATCCTGGATAGAAACAAAAGCCTCTTTCAGACATGGCTAGCTTCATAAATCTGTTAGAGCAATGGATTCTTGTCATTCACACATGGGTTAAATGTCAGTGACAGCTGTATTCAAACATGTCAGACCATTAACAATAAAAGTCATAATGCTTGTGCAATATTTGGAAGCGGATGGAAAGATAGAGCAGGTGGAAAAAACATCTATAAATATCCATGAGAAAGTAGTTAAGGGCGAGACTCATTTGAAATCTGGGATTCGGAATAACATCTACAGTGAGCACTCATCCCCCTCTCTTCTTATGACAATGTAAATTGAACATTTATTCAGTATTTAACTTATAACATTAGAAACTTATGAGAAAATGAGCAACTGTATATGTTGCATAATGCATCAAACTGACACCCTATTCCTGTTTACAGGTTGTGGGAAAGGCAGCCTGCTTATTTCATTCTAAAATAAAAAAGGAATCTTTCAAAGTATTACATGTCAGAACACACTTGGCATCAGTAGCCTTAAATTTAGAACCCTACATTAGCTACTTAGTACGGTCATTGATGCCCTCTTACATCGTTTCTATATCATTTTCTACTAGGTCACTTTCAGATATAAAATATGAGAATGTTTTCGGGACAAGCATCTGGCTTTAAACGGGAAATTGGAGAAGTTAAGAGGATATGAGGAGGACAGAGAGGTTCCTAAATGTGGAACAAACTGTTCCCAAATTAGAACTCCAAGCGGTTGTACGTCACTGATTTAGATATAAATGACTATTGAGCCACAGTCAGAATCAGGAACAAATTAATGAGAGGCCAGCTGGACAAAAGACAAGCTGGAGAAGAAGAAGAAAAAAAAGCAGAGGCAAGGCTACATCTTGGGAAAAAAATATGACAACATGGGGTTGGGGTCGGGGGAGTTTGTCCTTTCAGCCAGCTAGTGAGGTGTCATGTGGTAGTCAGCTTGTTGGTCTGGCTGAGTTGTCAGTACCTCTGACAGTTTTACCTCACCAAAGCTATTAATTACACTGTCCTGCTCTCTAAAGTCAAAACACAGTACACAAATACCTTCCTCCAAGTAACCATCAGTTGCAAGAATGTGGTAACTGGAAGCTACCAGTCTCGAGTTCAAATAAACAACGAAACTTCGAAAGAAATGCATTTCATAGAAAGAGACGTCACTTGTACTTCAAATTTAATCTGGTTAACCTCATGCTTTTTCATAGAACTGTTTTTAAAAACAAACCCAACATATAATGCTGTCTTTTGGATTTAAGACCTTTTGCCAACATGAAATAATAACTTTAATTTAAAAGGATAATAAATAATAAGAAATTGAAAGTTTGGGTCACATTGTCATAATTTGTATGTGTGTTTAAGTTGCTTCTTTTGGGACAACAGTTCAAGAATAAAAACAAGAAACAGACACTCGGCTGATAACTGACTAGTAAAAGGGACATAAAAAGACCGTTTCTGCTAAGATCATTGCTTTGAGTGCCGACAGTTAATAAAAGAGCTTAAAGAGGCATTACCTATCATTACAATTACAAAAGAGTTCTCATGATTTTCTAGGGGAAATTCAAGAAACCCACAGGGTACAGCTAAATAGGCTACTGTTCCATGAATGTGACTCTATCTTGCAGAGTGAAGCCACATCCGACACAATCCAATAAGAAATTAAGTCTGAAAGTCTGATTACAACTGTATTAAGCCAGAAAAATGAAATCCCTCTAAAGGCATGTCTCTAAAAGGGCTCTAATAATATCCAAGACCATGTCTCCCCAAGAACAAAGCAGCTAATCAAACTGGCTGGAATGAGAAAACGGGCACATCCCTTTATGTGACCGTTTAGCCTTTTTGGTAATTTCACTCATTTTGCCCCCAAAAGGAAAAAATACACTTAAAACTCACTCTAACGTTTCTCTCCATCGTACTGTTTTAAACATGATTACCTCTGAGTGCACTGCTGACTGGGGAGGATGGCATCAGGAAGTGTGACCTTGTTCCTGTCCAAGGGGTTCTGGACCTGCCCGGTGTGGTTGACCGCTCGATTGGCAAATAGGACATCATACTCCACACAGTTGACAAGGAACGTCGAGAACGTGACAACAAACAAAAACTGACTGTCAGGATAAAAAAGGAGATTAGGAAACATAGTTAATGAATGTAACAAACAAACACAGAAACCCAAAGTAATAACCTTGACAAAAGAGATTAATATTGGTATACAGTATTGAGATAAGTGACTATATTAAATGTGTATCCATCAAGCCACAGACAGCGCACTCTGCAAATACTGAGAAGTGATTAATGTTTAAGTGCAGATAAGACAGATCAATTGCAGTTTCCTTGTTAAATATGTTGACAGGCTGAGGTTTGTTTTGGGCTGTCATTATGTGGACAGATTTCCCTGAATGACGAGCTACTTCAAGTAAAAAAAATAAAAATACACCTTAAGTATAAAAGGAATGCTCTCTCGTAACCTCAACTACAAACTCAAGCAGTTCTAATAAGGGTTATGTTAGCTAAAGCTAACACTAGCTTGGTAACTTGCTAGTCTGACAGAAAATGCTTGTATAACCCTGGTAACATGAAAATTACTGAGTGGCAGTTAAGATTTAAGTACACAAAAAAATTGCTGGATAAAATCACATAACTGCCAAAGGGGCCCATGTTAAGTAGCCAAATGTGGCCAGAACCAGACAAACACCAGACCCAATAATAGAGATGAAAAGAAAATGATCTCAGGCGGCAAGAACGGAAAATAAACATTATGTTGTACTGATATAACAGAATAAGTTAGTTTACAGAAAATATATTAAAATAATACTAATAGTAAAAGTTAATAGTAAATAAAGCAATAACCAAAATGTCAGTGTTTAGTGTGTGGAATGTATTTCACTTGCTTCTAAGCACAACTGTTGAAACCATCTGGCTGAACTTGTTCATGCTGAAGCCTGAGGCAGAACATGAATAATTACTAGTGACAGCCACGAAGCCTGAGTCTTACTGACAACAAGTGTCCTGTTGAAACTGCAAACCCAACCTAATGCTTTTAATTACAAGCACTGTATCTCATGATGAACAGTGGGCATCTGAACTCAGTATTTTTAATACTTACATAAGTTCAAAGAACTCTGACAACATCATACAAGCGAAGCCATTCTTCTGATGAAAATGATAGATGTGGAAAGTCCGATTAAGGAAAATCTGAAATCATTATCTGAAAACATTAAGAGAAAGCCTTATACTTGGACAGTTATTGAAAATACCTTAAATTAGGATCAAACAATCTTCGGCACAACATGAGAAATCACACAAATATCGATCATCAAACTCAAGGCTCCCGAAAGATTTTACTTTCCCATTGATCCCTGTAGTAACACTGTACAAGTATGTGGCAGTTGAATGATAAAAATCGGTTAGCTATTTTCGAGATATCAATGTCTAAAGGAAAAAAAAAGTATAATGGCTTGTTTGCAAATTTGAAGGCATACATTGCTGAGAAAATAAAACTCTTTGAAAGGTCACATAAGAGGATATTAAGATAAGCAACATAGGACCCTGGGAACATAAATACACTCCCCAGTCAAGAGGTAAACATCAAGCAACAACAAGCATCTTAAGTTGAGTCAGCGTGGCATGATGCCAGTGACATATGCAATGACAGTAGACTTTGGAAGACCTGCTATTAAAGTGTACTGAAATTTAAAAGGATATCCTTTTGAAGAAGTTATCCAGGTTCTTGATATGGTGCCATGAGTCTGTAACATAAATGAAAAGCATTAGCGCTTTGACCCAGTATATTATAGAGCAATAAAAACATGGAATTCTTTGTTATTTACAAAATTAAAACATAAATGTTTAAAAAGCAAAAAAGGAAACACCTTCAACTGTTATTCTCTAATATATGTATTCTGTTTGCCATTTGTGTTGACTGTAATGTTTAATGTATGTTTTCAAATGTGTTGATTCATGTGGACTGTTTCAATGTATGTTTTTAAATGTGGACCCCAGGAAGAGTAACGTTAGCTGTGCTTTAGGGCACAGCAAATGGGGATGCTATAATAAACTAACTTATTAATCTCAATGTGCAGTTATTCATTTATATTAAAGATAATTCATACTTTAGTCGTAATAACATGTTTACCTTTCAGGCCTTCAGGCACATGCACCAGCAAGTCCTGCTCCTCCCCTGGTGGTGAGTCCTCCTCGAAGTCCTCAATTCTCTGATACTCCTGGTAAGCTTCAAAGTTGGCCATTGTTCTTCACATTCTTGAGGTCACCCTCAACTCACAAGCCACTTATTGTAAACACTGTATGAACTGAATGTAGTCTCGTAATCTCAGCTACATTATGTAGCTAGCAGCTGAAGCAGTTCAAATAGGGGTAACGTTAGCTTCAGCTAACACTAGCTTGCTAACTTGCTACTCTAACGGACAACGCTTGTGTAACTACACTACCATGGTAACAAGAAAAATACTGAGTGGTAGTTAAGACTTAAGTATATTAATCTTCCGAAGATTCACTTATAAATGTTAGTTGCCGTCGTTTAAGATTACAACCTAACTCAATTGTCTGCTGTCTGGTTAGCCTGTGAATGATTCAGCCTCTCATGCAGTCCAATGGTTTGTTTTGTTCCCGACTTCCATCTGCTGATGTTGGATCTTCTTTCGCCTTTGATTAAAGTCCAATCTTGACCACAGCTCGTTTTATAAACGCGGCTATGTTTAAATCACGATACGGTGGTCTTCAGTCTGTAGCGTGTTTCGTTAGCTGGTTTCCAAAAATACACCATCCAGTGTGTGTCCACTGTTTTTGTCTTTCACAAACAAATGTCAACAAAACGTCATTGACGTCACTTCTGTTTCAACCTGACGCCATTTCCGGGTATGAATTGTAGTTTTTCTTGCATTTTGCCAAATAAAGTACATCTTTTGTCGCTTTTCTGTTTAACAATGTTGCACAAATCGCTTTAAAAAATAATTGTGTTGCCTGTTGTGAAATCAAGCAGCATGCCTTCGTCACAAACCGCATTCACAATAAAAAATAAAGACATCTGTAGTCGCAGAAATGCACTCTGGGTCAGTGTCAACATGGCAGCCTACATGGTGCCTGTGGATTACTGTACAGCTTAACGATTATTTAGCCTAATGTGCTTGTTATCACTGAAATAAGCATAAAACATGTTTCAGATACTCTGCTGTAGAGCAAGCATCACTGCTCCGGTGCGGTCATTGTCGCTGCACAGCAATAAAACAGCGGATATATGGAAACTTTCACGGTAGGGTAATGTGTCCGGTAACGTAACTAGCGTAGTTGACAGCTGACCTGTAGCCGCTATATATGTTGGTTAATCATCACTGACGAGCTTGGCCTACTTTGATTTTTTAGAGTCAGTATACGTTGACATGTTTGGTTTCCAGATATAGATAGAAAGGTTCAGTGTGAAGTGTAAAAGAAAAGTAAGAGATTCCCTCGGATAATAGAGAGGACTGTCTTGATGATTAATTTAATCTGTTTAATTTCTTGTTTGTTCCTATAAGCACTTGATTTTTTTTCTGATGTACAATTCTGAAGACAGGTGTGAAGTAAAGTCTTTGTATTCTTCTGTAAATGGCTGCCTATAAAAAAAGGATATACTCAAATGCCAATGTATAGTGAAATAATTATTGGTCACTATAATAATTTCTTATATTGATGTTAGTGCGGTTATACTGTAAATAGAGAAACGATGAATTAATTATGAAAATCAGCAAATTAAGCAGTTATATGCTAGTTAAAGTCGTAATTCAGAGTTATCTAAACTCTCATAGCCTTCAAATACAGTATATAGCCTTTATTGCATTAGCCTACATTACCTTCATGATAGCTTATTTATTGTATGGCTAATTGTATTAATATTCTTTTTCATATCCAGGTGGTACACATCTCCACGATCTCCAGCGTACAGCTCCTCACAGCAGCCTGGAAATGCTGTCAGTCGTATTTGGAGCCTCACTCAGAGAGCTGTCCGCCAGTCCACCTCCCGAACATCCAAACCCCCAGGAGTGGCCCTGAAATTCATCCTGGGACCAGCAGTACTCACTGTCTCTGCAAGGCTCTTCTGCCATGTGGCTCACTGCGAGGCAGACGTTAATAACAACACTCCGTTGGAAGTTGTAGCCAAAAACCCTGCGCCTGAGTTCAAATGGCATATCTTGTGGGAATTTGTCAAACCTCAGCTATTTGCTCTCTTAGGTGCTGTTGCGGTAAGCTTGAATCACTTTTCGTTAATGCAATGACAGTGTTTCTAAAATAAATGATGACTTGACCTGTCATCTGATCCACTAAAATTGAGTATTCTTCTTTTTAGCTTGCTTTTGGTGCAGCCATCTTGAATATACAAATCCCCTTGATGCTTGGGGCTCTGGTGAACGTTGTGGCACGTTACCTGAGGGAACAGACTGGGAATTATGTCCACGAGATAAGAGGTCCGGCGCTGAAATTACTTGTGCTGTATGGTATCCAAGTAAGTACACAAGAAATCTGTCAATGCTCTTAGCAGTTGCACAACTTACTATATTACAGTGCTTAGACACGCGTCAAGTACAATCGGACTAAGTATGCTGGCACACGGCAGTGTCTTATAATAAGGATAAAGTAGTATTGAACATGTTCAGTATTACTGTACATGTTTTACTATTTGTATTGCTTTTAAATGGAGATATGCTTCTGGTATAACTATGATTGCCTGGTCAGATGTTTTATTTCTACAAGGAGTCTTAATTGTACCTTTTTTTTAATAGTGCTTCCACCTGTAGTTTGGGACCAGGTTGATAGTGAAACAAAAGTGCCATTTAACCAAAAGTGTACTGAAACAAAAGGGCAAACATAAAACCCGGGAATTTTAATAAAACTGAAGAAAAATAACGCCAAACAAACGAAAGATGCATCCTCATATGGCATTTTACCTTCGCAGTCTAACCTAACTGGAAGCTACCACCTCCCCAGGTAAGAATAGGGGGAGCTAAACTGAGCAAGCATCCAAATCACACAGAGTAATGAACCTACCATTAATACAACATCTTTAAGTTACTGCCAACATCACAATTCATCTATGGGCAATCAATACATACCAATAAGCATAACAAATATAACCGAATGTAATTTACTGCAGAACTCTCTTACCCATCTTCCTACATCTAAACAGAGCCCAGCCCTCCCTGCTAAGAGGACACAATTAGGGAAACCTGTTTTCACTTTCCCTGATTGGGCTAGCTGAGCAGCTCATCTACCTCAACAAAACAACAACAATCCTATAAACCTATAAAACAAATAAACTGAACTTGTGTCATTTGTACACCTTAATTGATAATGTATCTAATAAACTGAAACAAACTGAAGAAGGCTGTTTGTGCCGCTACACATGGGTTGCTGACTCAGCTCTATTTTAACATGTATAAACAGTGTCTATGCTTTTACATTTTTACTATGAAATAACAGTTTGAATAAAAGTTTTTTTTTACTATTTGCCAGACGAGTGCCTTGGACCTTTTATTCTTTTTTAAAACTGAAACATTTGACAAAAAATTTAAGCAGACATAAAAACACTGTTAATGTTGGGGGACAGGGCCAAGTGAACTAACACAACCAGGGGGTGGATCCAATAACAGTAGCACCTGGACAACATAATAGCTCTGAGATATTCTCTTTTGTGAAGCTTGCGATACCATTTGACTACTATTTTAAGTAACTCCACACTTTTGATTGATTTAATTTATGGCTTATCAGACAAAGAAACAGAAGTATCCAAAGGATAACATGTTACAGTCAAACACTTCTTTCCAACATGGTCCCAAGATGTTAGAAGACAAAGAAAATACAACGAAGAACAAAACAACTAAAACAGTCCTGAAATCCACAAACACGTCACCGCAATTTAAGAAAAATACAAAATAATAATATAGCACATTTCACAATAGATCTGATGCCCTGTTCCAAAGAAAAGCCCTAACCTGACTTCATATTTAAATACTTGTGTAGCTCAAGGCTGTCCCACATCATTTTGAGGCTGTAGTTGGCGTGTTGTTGTATTGGATTATAAAGTGTAACTGTGGGTAACATTTGTTTTCAGTAATTCTACCTATTCTGTTATTGCTTTCAGATCAAATTGTTTGGGAAAAGTTCTTTTTTGTTAGAGCTATGATGCTTCTTACCCTACTCTAGCATGTTCTGTTCCCCTCAATTGCATTCAGAAAGAAATGTGCATGAAAACCTATAAATGTCACAGCTGTTTTCTGCGTCTCTGGTCATTAATCACCTCCTTTGTGCAGGGCCTGCTGACAAGTGGCTACATCGTCCTGCTTTCAAGAGTGGGGGAAAGAGTGGCTGCAGACATGAGGAAGACACTTTTCGCATCCTTATTGAGGTACATATTCCTCAATGTTAGAGCAAAAGAATGCATGGATACAGTAAAATCAATGGTCATCAGACAGGATGCTTTCATGTTTATGCTAACCTCTATTACGCTTAAAGGTGGACCACCTCTTAAGTCCAACACGTTTTGTTAACAAGTCTTGTTATTATTGTTGTCTCAGGCAAGATGTGGCTTTCTATGATGCCAATAAAACTGGGCAGCTGGTGAACCGTTTGACTGCTGACATTCAAGAGTTCAAGTCATCCTTTAAATTGGTCATCTCTCAGGTATAAAGCGCTATATTTGTATTGTAAAATATTAGTCATTAGTCATCATATAAGTTCTATGCTTGTTGCGCAGTTTTAGACTTCTAATTCCTTTTTTGCTTTGCATATTTGCAGGGTCTGCGGAGTATTACACAGACAATTGGATGCTTCGTCTCTCTGTATATTATCTCCCCCAAACTTACAGGTTTGACAGTAATTGTCCTCCCCTGTCTGGTGGGAGCAGGGGCTCTCTTTGGCTCATTCCTCCGCAAACTATCCCGTTTGGCTCAAGAACAGGTGATAACGAATATGATATTAGCATTTTGCTCAGAATCATAGTTTGTTGAAATTATCTCTTGGGTATTGGTGCATAGATAAATAAATAAATAGAAAAATATTACAATTAAAATATTTTTTTTAAATAGTAAAAACTGTGTACATTGTTACTGTAAAAAAGAAAGAGCTAGGCAAGAATTTGCAAGAATATGTTTTAGTGGAAGTGCAAAAGTTCACAGTATTAAGAACAAATCAAGATTTCTAATCTTTGTTAGGACTGCACAATGTCTTGTATACAGTTCAAGTTTCATTGCCATGTCACAAGGGTTGGCAATGTCAGAGCAGCTAAAGGTCGTAGATATGAGCCAGCGAAACAGACTGCCTTTAAGTGGCAGACATACTCGACCTCCGCAATATAGATCTGATCTCTGATTCTCATAACTTTGTGAGCTAACGTACAACCAGAGAGATGTGTTTATGTCAATGCTTGTATTATAAGAAGTGTCATTGACAATGCAAATAAGCCAGCTATCTGAAGAAGTAGTCTGTACCTACAGCATGTACAAAACGTCTTTTAGTTTTCTGTCTGACTGTCTCGACTTGACTTTGTGTTTGATTTAAGGTGGCAAAAGCAACGGGAGTGGCCGATGAGGCACTGGGCAATGTGCGAACAGTGAAAGCTTTTGCGATGGAAGAGCGGGAGCTCCAGTAAGTGAGAGTACATTTTGATACACTCAGAGCCATAGCGCTTGTAGAGACACAGTATGCTGCATGTCAGAGATTATATGTTCGTGTCTTTTCTCCCCAGGTTATATGCATATGAAGTTGACAAATCATGTGAAATGAATGAAAATCTTGGTTCTGGAATTGCAGTTTTCCAAGGACTGTCAAACATTGCCCTGAACTGTGAGTGTATTTTACTATGTTCACTGATAAACACAATGTTGAGCAGATTCAGTCTAGTAATGCTTGTGTATCGTGTACCGTTAATACAGGCATTGTCCTGGGAACTATTTTTGCTGGAGGAACTTTAATTTCTAGCAATGAAATGAGCCCTGGAGACCTCATGTCTTTCCTGGTTGCCTCACAGACTGTCCAGAGGTAAAATACACAAGTTACTCAACAATGGTTGCTCCTTGTTACCATTTACAATTAAATGCATCAGTTTTAAATGTAGCTGATGTCAGTGTATAACTCTTGTGTTCTCCATCTGCTCAGGTCATTGGCTGGTATCTCTATCCTTTTTGGACAAGTGAGTAAAAAGAATATACAAGTACAGAACATGCGTTTTCTTCAAATGTCGCATTATATTATCATATGTAAACATCTGAAATATTATTTAGTGAGAAGTCAATCGCTAACTTTTTGCAACAGATGGTGAGAGGATTAAGCTCTGGGGCTCGGGTCTTTGAATACCTGTCTTTGGTGCCTTCCATCCCTCTGTCTGGAGGAGCACGCATCCCGTACGATTCTCTGACAGGAAGAGTGGATTTTGTGAACATTTCATTCAGGTTGAACCTCATCTTTATTCAAGTAGATTGCAAGACAACTCTAGACAAGTAACTAAACATAAATATCAGAGGATACTATCTATTATTTTCTTTGTTTTGTATATGTATAGCTATCCAACGAGACCTGGCCATCAGATCTTGACGAAGTTCAACTTAACGCTGCCACCTTGTAAAACTGTTGCCATAGTTGGAGAATCTGGAGGAGGTAAAATCTGAGTTAAGGTTTGTAAATGTCTGACACGTTAACAATAGGAGGCTATAAATGATTCATCAAATACATTTTAGGAAAGTCCACTGTGGCGTCCTTGATGGAGCGTTTCTACGACCCGACCAGCGGTGTAGTCATGGTGGATGGACTTGACATTCGAACACTTGATCTGAACTGGCTCAGGGGAAAGGTCATTGGATATATCAATCAGGTAAAGATTGTTTATCATTAATGCATGACATTTAAAAAAAAATTAATAGGCCAGTTTAATAAAACTATTAATTATACATATTTGTAGCAGTCCGGTTATCGCTGTATCTTCAAGGCATACACAAATATATATCGGGCCGATTTAAAGGGAAATTGTTTTTATTATGTATTATTCTCTTAATGAAATTATTGCCAATAAATGAATCGGCCAATAATACGAAGCTAAATTGCTTTCATTGACTTAACAAGTACAGCACCTACACTACTCCGATACAGCTTTATAAAGGTGCAGATGCACATAAACTACAGGGTATGAACATCTTTTTAAAATGTGAAATTATCGGTTTTGGCCGTGAGAAGCAGGTAATTATCGGTTATCGGTATCTGCTCAATAAAATCCATATCGTGCATCCCTAGTATCTTCCACCCTGTGTTTTTGCAGGAGCCAGTTTTGTTCGGATCATCTATCATGGACAACATCCGCTTTGGGAAGCCTGGGGCCACAGATGCCGAGGTCATTAACGCAGCCAAGCAAGCTAATGCTCACCTCTTCATTACAAGTTTCCCAGACGGCTATAACACAGTGGTTGGTACGTGCTCTCGTTTAGGCATTTACACATATTAATATTTCTGTACCATTTCAAAACTAAGCTCTAGATTTCTAAACCCAGGTGAGCGAGGTGCGACGCTATCAGGTGGACAGAAACAGCGTATTGCTATCGCCCGCGCTTTGATCAAGAACCCCTGCATCCTGGTGCTGGATGAAGCCACCAGCGCCCTGGATGCAGAGTCAGAGCGAGTGGTGCAGGAGGCTCTGGACAGGGCCACAAGTGGGCGCACCGTGCTTATCATCGCACACCGGCTGAGCACCATTCAAGGGGCTGACCTCATCTGTGTCATGAGCAATGGCCGCATTGTGGAGGTAAGATAGCCGAGTCTTCAGAGAAATGGAGGTGTGATAATTACCATTAAAAGTCTTGGCTAATTTATTGGACTATCTTGGAAGTTCAAAGAGGCACTCGAGAGTTCAGCCAATTATATGTATATATTGGTTGCTTCCATCTCAATATATCAAGTGTGTAATATAAGTTTTAATTATATCTAACAGCTTCCCCCTTGTGTTTTAAGGCTGGGACTCACTTGGAACTGCTGGGAAAAGGAGGATTTTATTCCGATCTGATCCGCAGGCAAAGAGCTGAGAGGAAGAAATGAACACACCAAAACTTGTTTACTGTAGATCTACACTGAGCAATGGAATTTATTTTTAAATGAAATTCATAGTAAAGGCTTGCCTTGAAAAGATGAATTATGTGAAACATGTAATGTAAATCTACCAGCTCTCTAGTTTACTCTGTTAGTCGATAAACTCTCGAATGTATGTATATACAGTAAATGTGTAACCGGACCAACTGGATCAGCCTGTGTTGATTCACAACCTACACTAAAGGCATTTTCATAACACTATTTTCTCTTATCCTGTATAGAATGATCAATTATATTGTAGTCGGGGGAACAAATAATTAAACTTTGTTTTAATGAGATTATACGTGTATGTTTTTTGGATCATAATACACAGAATGTGCATGTTTTGTCACAAATACAGAGTTAAAGAAAGTAAACTCTGAACCTAAATGATGAGCAGTATCTGCTTTGTGGATCGTGCCATTTCCTTTATTGATCCTACAGTGTAAATCCTCCAACTCATTGGGGGATAAAGCAAGCACAGAAATGTAATATCCACTTCAAGCTTCAGTTGCTCCCCACAATCTTTCATTAGATGTGATATCTGGGAGTAACGGCTGTTTCCGCACCCCCTTTTAAAGATGGCATCTACCTCTTTATATACAGTTTTACTAACTATAGGTCAAATATTTTGAGTTAATTGTCACCATTTAAATTATGCCCTGAAGATTCGTAGTGTAGCAAGGCTTAATGGTTTCCTTTTTGATGTGTGGCATTACTTTATCCATCCCTTGTGTGTCTGTACAGTACGTGCACTGACAAAAAGTTTTTCCTGACAATTAACATCAGCCATCACTATTTATTAATTGGATTATGGGCTCATTTGCCAAAACAAACAAATGAAAAGCTAAGATTTGTATTCCTTTACAATGGTGTTTACATAATTAAACAGACAAATTAGGCTGTTTGTAATTAATAATTCAAAGTACACTGACATATTAGCCTGGCAGCTTCCGAGTAGAATTAATTTGCAGTTTGAGATTATATTACAAATTATCAGTTTAAGTATGGGAAACACATTCAAGATATCACATAGTCCTCAGTAAGTATAAACATCCCTCACATTTGCTATCTTTGACTACAGTATGTGGGTCAATTTAAAAAGACTGAGAATCTGGTTCTTGGACATGAAATGTGAACTAGTTTACCCTCTGCACAGAGACAGAACAAATGCAAAACAAATTACAATAAACAAAGGACTTCTGGGTATAATATACATATATTTTATTTAGTTTCTTTCATTTTCAGTGTATTAATGTGAGGGAAATTGTACAAAATAATGAATGTTAAAAGGGTAGGTATAATAACACCTTTTCATCATAAACTTGCTTTGGTTTGTCACTATTTCAAACGTAATGTGTATTTATAAATAGTAGTTAATATTAATAGTTTTGTGGAGGTTTATTTTAATTACATAAGTTAAAAATGGCCGAAATAAATAAAACAAAACATTATTTTACAGCTAAAGTCTGTCATCAAATTAGGAAAACACAGAACATTTCTTCTGCTACTAAGATGTTGCAGCATCCAGCAATGTTTTGGAGTATTTGGTTTGGTTTTTAACAGCGTTGCGATGCATCTTTTGGCCTCTAGATGACCAACAAGACAAGCTTGGCTGCAGATCGACCAGGAGCAGCAAGTGCGGATAGCTTTAAGCTAACACTAGCTATAACAACATTATTAACCCCTATTTGGGGCTCTACTCAGTCATTGGTTTACTAGCTTGTTCAAGGCTGGCATCCCTGGCCAAACATGCAGAAATATGAAAAGCTTGAAAAAATTGGAGAGGGTAAGTTTCATACGGTTTTTATAAAGTTAATATTAGCTAGCCTGGTTTGCTAACCTAGCATACATTTAGTTGCATTGCTAGGTAACGTTAGCTATATTGTAAGCTTTGTACGTACGGTAACTAACTCCTATTGTTAATTATATAAAAAGCTGTTCACTGTTTTTACGCATACTAGTATGTGTTAGTGGCAGGATCTGTCAAAAAAGATTTCTGCCTGCCAGATTTTACGATACTAGCTAACGTAACTAGCTAGCCATGCCATTCATAAATACGATAACTGATTTAACTTAACGTTATCTGCTCCGTAGGCACGTATGGGACAGTTTTCAAGGCTAAAAACAGAGAGACCCATGAAATTGTGGCTTTGAAAAGAGTCAGGTTGGACGACGACGATGAGGTATGTTTTCAGAATAACATAATAATAATAATAATAATATCGTTAGCTGCTAGCTAGCTGTTAGCAGGCTAATGCTAATCACACTGGGTGTCATTTCTTTCAGGGGGTGCCAAGTTCTGCTCTCAGAGAAATATGTCTTCTGAAGGAACTAAAGCATAAAAACATTGTCAGGTCAGTCTGCAATTTAACCTGTTCTCATGTGGGAGTGACAGGTAGTGTTTCACTGTCAGATGAGTGAAAATACTAAGCCGTGTGTATTTAACCGTGATGTCAACAACCATCAACTTAAAGCTGTTCTGTCTTCTCCAGACTACATGATGTTTTGCACAGTGACAAGAAGTTAACCTTGGTTTTTGAATATTGTGATCAGGTGAGATAGTCATCCCAAACAATACAGTATGTTTTAATGTGTACTTTCCAAGGCTAATGTTGAATGCTCTTATCAACTGCAGGATCTGAAGAAGTATTTTGACAGCTGCAATGGGGATCTAGATCCTGAAACTGTGAAGGTGAGAGATAAACATCCTGGATTGTCCAAGAAGAGAGTTTAACCAAGGACAACATGCCCGCTTAAATGCATACTATATAGGCAGTTTGGTTTGTAGATAATAGCTATATTTATAGTCATCTTTGGCCTCGGATTGTCATCAGTATCATCTTGTGAAACGTGGAATTAACTGCTTAAAGATTGTTTTGTCTCTAAACATTTCTCTCTCTTGATGCAGTCATTCATGTACCAGCTGTTGAAAGGCCTCGCTTTCTGTCACAGTCGAAACGTTCTTCATCGAGATCTGAAGCCGCAGAATCTCCTCATAAACAGAGTGAGTGTTTTGGTGCATTTGGACTTTGACTTAAAGGCCAAACAAACTATGAAAACTTGAAAATCAGTAACAGCAGCATGTCTGAAATGCAAAGCTAAATCCGATGCACTGAAGAGACTGTAGTTTATTAGTTTGTGTTGTATGATCGGGGGATGATTGGTAACCTGTGTCTCTGTCTATAGAATGGGGAGTTGAAGCTGGCTGACTTTGGTTTGGCTCGAGCCTTTGGCATTCCCGTGAGGTGTTACTCAGCAGAGGTAGGTTGTACTTCATTAACACAGCAGGTTTTGAAACATTCAATATCCAAAGAGAAACCAAGTCAGAGACTATTTTCTGAACGTTTACTTGCCATTGAGAGAGTTTCATTTGGGAGACGATATGACGTGATTTATGCTCTTTAATTCAGGCTTTCATAGAAGTTGTATTACGTTAGTGTAGCAAAGGTAAACCTTCTCAAATCTTGTGCTAAAGAAAATATTTTCTGATGCTGTATTAAATTATCTTCACCTTAATCAGTAGACACAGTCTCAGCATGTTAGTGTGGTATTTTGAAATTGGTAATGAGACCATTTTATGATCTCTTAGTCCTTCAGGTTCTTCTTTAAGGCCGTGTCACACATATCCGTATGACAGAAACGTATGCCGGCGCATACGAAATATCGGCAATAGGTTGATATAAATTAAGGGTATGTTGTGATCGTTTGAAGGACGCAGACGACACGCCGAACACGCCAGACATACGGCCAACTTTTCCACAGCGGTGCTGTAGCTGACGTGTACATAACGTATACGTAACAAATTATTATACGTATGTCAAACATTGATAGCGTATCACTTACCTATTTAATACGTATCAGAGCGTCTGGCCAACGGAGCTGGAAAAGTGCCATCTGGTTCACGTCATGCTGATGCTGGAGAACGGCTAACATGCTGAACGCTAGCTGTACTGTAGAAACACGTTTAATAAGTTACTCCGTCGTCAGGCATCATGTTATCATAGGGTAGGAATAGGTTATCCACTCGTTATCAATACATTGGCTGTAGGGTTCACCGTCAGCCGATGTAGCCTATATCTAACGTTCCTCTAACGTAGTCACGTAGGTATTCACGTAGGTAAATATTCAACTACGTAATCCGTATTCACGTATGTCTAACGTAACGTAACGTCTGCATATCTTATGAAGCACACGTCGGGTACGTCCGGTAATTTTGAACATGCTCAAAACATCAGCGTTCAACAACGCACCCCAGCGTAACACAGTGAGCTCTTAACGAATACTACTTATACCTTACCTTATATCAACGTACACCAGCGTGTTGCCCATATTTTGTATACGCCATATTTTTGTATATCTTATGCATTTGTTGGGCATTCGTCTGATACATTTTGTATAAGTAAGTGATACGATATCAACAGGTTAGACATGCGTATATGTTCACTTTTCCGATCCGATGAAATGTTGGACGTATTTGGACTCTGACAAATTTTTATATACGTCAGCATACATCATACGTCTGTCATCCGGATGTGTCAGGGCCTTTAGGTGCGACAGTAGAGTGAGACACAAAAGAGTTTGCTTTAAAGCCGAACAATATCTGATCAATAAATTTAAAGCTTTTGAGATTTGTAGGACTCGACATGACATAAAAATCAATACCTCAGTATAGAAAATAATATCAAAATATGGCAGAGTAGTAACATCTAACTAGCAAACTGCAACAACAATGGCAGATACATGGCCTCTTCTACAATGTTCCTTCTTTTTTTTAGGCTATTAAATTGCTCTTATTTGTGTGAACAGTCAGTTTCCTCAGTTTCACTGAGGTTCTGAAGTTAAGCCGTTAATTAATGATGGGAGAGAGTTGAACACACAGCCGTCTGTGGTTTAAGTGTTTTTTTTAATTTATTTTTGCTATCAGAGAAATGACAGGAAAGTTTCAGATAGGTTTAGTGGATTTGGTTGGCTGACCTAAGGGCCCGGCGCACCAATCTCATGAGGGGACACTTGACCCAGGGTGACTACTTCTGATCTGAAAATGTAATAAACAGAAAACCTAGAGGGGAACAGAGTTTGAAGCATTGAGAATTTGAAGTAAGGTCATTTTAAAAGGTCATTTCATTTCAGAGGATGTATTGCCTTGAGACTCTTAGCACTAGTTCAGCAAGAAGAAATGTGCGGTCCTACAGTTATTCTCCACTACATGGAGATACTGTATGCAGCACACATTAAATACAGTGAGTGAAGTTACTATGATGACAGTGTGAGGCTTTTGTTTAATTTATCAGCATTATTGCCAGCAAGTCAAAAGATTCAGAGAGGAGTTCATTAGTGTTTAAAATAATTAAATCCTTATCTGGAAAGTGAAGCAGTAACGGAGGTTTTATTCAGGTGTATAATCACTTTTATGCAGTTTTATGCAAAGGAAATGCGTAGAGTTCCCCACACCTATTTTTAAATTCTACTTCATAAAGTCATGCTCCCAGATGAATCAACAATCTCCCTCAACCGCACAGGTGGGCGGCTGTTTTGAACCACATTGCTCTTAGATGTATTGATATGACTAACGCACTCAATTTACGTCTAAAAATGAACACCGCAATTAGTCGTGACTCAATATGTGACTCGGCAGCTCAAAGCACATTTATGTTGTTCCGGCTGGAGGATTCGCAACATGTTGTTTGTTTCCTGTAAGAATGACTCATGAAAAGTTAGCAGTGTTTTTGTAGCAGGCAGCTGCATCATTAGCATCTGCACTGAGTTGAGAAAGCTCAAACATTAGCACTTCACACACATTCTCTCTGGAAAAACTTTGATATAATTCAATTTAATCATTTTTTTTACTCTGTTCTGTCAGAAAACAAATGTCTGTATAACCTTTGAAAATGTCCCTCAAACATTGACACCATTAGTTTGTAAACATTGTTAAGAAGGTTTAATGGAAACCAGATTTATTATTAGTGACGGAGCAGCCAAATCCAGCTCTTTGTGAAATCAGTGTCGGTACAGAATACCAGCCGCCCCAGAGAACGCTCATTACTCTGAATGCCTGAGCGACTGTGTTAACACCAGTTTGATAATTGGTGAGATTTGGGTCTAATTCTCTTCAAACATTTTACTCTGTGATTTGTACGCAGGTGGTGACGTTGTGGTACCGGCCTCCTGATGTGCTATTTGGTGCTAAACTTTATTCTACCTCAATTGACATGTGGTCTGCTGGATGCATATTTGCAGGTGTGTTTGTGATTGTTGACATAAATGAGGATAAAAGTTATTTTATTCTTGTCTTTTTAACTTTGCTCTGTTGTGTGAATGGTACAAAATTAGCAACATTTACCAGCTGGTAAAATATGCAAAAAACTGTTAATCTATTGAGGGGCTGGTTACATTTCAAGATTCACTAGCCATTTGGCCGGTGGACATAAAAAGTAAAAATGTTACCTTGCTTGTGTGACTAGGATAGTGTTATTAATAACAATACAAAAATCATAATTCATCAATTTAAGATGAGGGCACTTTGGTTAAACATTGCTTACAGGGTTAAGTATCTTGCAAGTCATCTATATGAATGCCGCAATAACCAGGCAGCAGGTTATTTACAGGTGTTTGAGCACTAGAGAGCAGCATACTGTAGGTGTAATACTAGGCATAGACCGAGCGATGGTGTATATTTGGAGCTAAATGTAAGTATTATTAAAAATGTACAATTTGTATAATGGGGCAAGCCACTATGGCAATAGATTATTTAAACTTTTAGTGTTTTTATCCTGTCGTGTTTCAATTTTATGAAAAAAAAAAAAAAAAGTGTGTTACATGTAGGTTGTTTTATTAAAACTAAAGTATAAAATGTTAATCGTATTTCATTTTGATTCCATGTCCCATTCAGAGCTGGCTAACGCTGGAAGGCCTTTATTCCCCGGGAACGACGTGGACGACCAGTTGAAAAGAATCTTCAGATATCTTTTTTTTCTTCCATAAGCTTTGCAGGTATCGACAACGTCTTCTGCTCGTACAGTTTGGTGCGTGGGACCTATGTGATGAATGATTTACAAATGGTAAGTTTAAAACGGGTTGGACACGCCTCTCTGTTCCAAAGAAAGTTTTTCTTTAACCGCTCGGTACATTGTTGGGTACACCAACTGAAGAACAGTGGCAGACGATGACGAAGCTCCCCGATTACAAGGTAACTTATTAATGCCATTTATCTTTTTCAGACCCACAATGGTGGCATTATACTGTGTTACTGAACTTTGCTTCACTGCTTCTCTTTCTACCTGCAGCCATATCCCATGTATCCAGCCACCACCTCGCTGGTGAATGTGGTCCCCAAACTTAGTAGCACAGGACGGGATCTACTCCAGGTACTTTCACTTTATTAAACTATCTTTTATTCAAATATCAAACGCAGTTTTACATCTGTGGTCAATAACAATTTATCTTTTATAATTGTGCAAATAGTTCTGTAACTTCGGCTGAAATGACAGTTTTGCCTGCAAGAGATTTGATATTGCTGTCCACTTATTCAAATGTTTCTTTTGATCTCACCCAGAACCTGTTAAAATGTAATCCTGTCCAGAGGATCTCTGCAGAAGAGGCCTTGCAGCACCCTTACTTTGCTGATTTCTGCCCACCCTAAATGCTTAATGGCCACTCGCTGAACCTCAGCCGCCAGAATCAATCCTCCTTCACTCTGTTGGGTCATTAGCACCGGTCCCAACGAGGCAGATCTCTCCCCGGTTTTCAAGCACTCTCCTTCATCTCATTCTGTTGTGCCTCTTGTGTGGAACAGCGTCCTGGTGGCTCTGCAAGGATTTAAGGTTCTTTTAAGTAGCAAGCCTGTTTAATTAGGTACATATATCCCTCCCAGTTAATTAGCACTAATGTGGGAGGGTGCACTATGTGTTGCATTGAATACATTTTATACCTGTGGAAATGGTCGAGAAACCAAAAAGCCCTTCTGCTCCAAAAGACTGAGAAACTTGCTGTTAGTTTCTGACTTATGATCGTTGTTTATGAATGAAAAAAGGCCCCTTCTCATTTAATAAATGAAGTAAGTGCTACTGCACCTGTTACCCAAACGGTCTCTCTGACATTATGGTTCATGTTGTAATGTGTTCAGCAAAGCGGCAACCTTCTCCCATTAATAGAAGTCTTAACATTAGTGGAGACTGTAGACCGACAGGATGCAGGAGTTTTATGCAGATATTGATATTTGAGAGTTTAGAAAATGTAGTAATTATATATTGGCTATAAACACAAAGCATAAAGAAATGTTTTTGAGGAGGATCACTTAAATTTGGTTATTAAATAATTATATATTAGGGCAGACTATGTAACAATGACACTTTCTCAGTGATCTAAAAACATCTTTGGCATTTCTGTACTGCAGTTTGTTTTTCCTTATTCTCTGCAATATACGCTGGTGCTGGTACATCTGTGATAAGTTAATATCCTCCGATAGTGGAGGCCACAGATTCCTGGGGCAGCTAAATGCTACAATGTCGACTCAATATTTCAAATGAAATAATTTGTCAGTTTTAGAATCAAAAGTGAGAGATGAATTTGACAATTATAAAGGCTTAAGTCAAAGTTTCTTTTTAGGTTTTTATGGTATTTTTGTATCACGTCTGTAATTTCAAAATCATTTCCTGGATAGAATTACTGTATGTGATTTGGTACTAATTTCTTTATTTGAAAGAATTGCTCCAATTAAACTCCAATTAAATGATTGTATAAGTTCTCCACTTATTATTGGAAACTTATTTAATCATATATACTAAATGTATGTTTAAATGTTTGCATATTCAGTTGGTCTGCTTTGCACGGACTAAAAGACTGGAGGCAACATCAGCTGTTAATTAGAAATGATTAATCAGAACTGTGCCGTGAACACTGGCTCTATTTTCCCTGTAATTAGTACCATAGTACATACTTATTTCCTGAAAACTTCCTGGGAAAGGTTAAGCAATTACAAACCTGAAGACTACACTATTATTACAGAACAGACCACAGACTTGTAATCCTGATGTTTCACATACCAACAGTAACTCTGTGTCCCACTACCTGTTACAAGATTGTATGATAGCATGGGAAGCTAATTTATGATTTTCTTTTTTCCTCAGGCTGTTTTATTTCCCCTCGTCTTTTTTTTTTCTTTTGTGCACTTTAACTTTTATTTGAAATCGTTTCGTATACATCAATATTATTAAATATGTTGAACACTGACAGCCAGGATTATAGCCGGTTATCAATAAATGGGCCAATATACATGTTAATGACTAGTGGACCATTAGTGACACATTACCTTTTGTTTTCTTAAATCATCTTTATCATAATTATACTAACGTCTTTTAGCTTTTCTGAAATGCTTTTGTAATTGTTAAATTAGAGATGAAATAATCCAGGTAATCCATTGATGATCTGTATTTTCATTATGATTGTTTTTGCACCATTAGCTGTTTCCATTCTGGTTACTTATTATATTAACATGGTTTAACAGCTTGCAGTGTTATTTTACTCCAGATTGTTACAGCGCTACGTATCCCATAAATTACGCCTCCATAATGAAATGTGTTTGAAGTAGCTGTGTTAATAGGGAAAGGATTTATTTTCATTTTGCTGATGTAAGACAAGATAATGGATGCATGTATTTATTAATGATGGAATGTCTGCTCATTTGTTTTGCATTCGTTAAAATGTAGCACAACTTCATCTGGTGCAGAAACTCCTTTTTAATGATTTAATGTTACTAAGATCTAAAGAATTTAGTCTGCTCTTTTTAGGATTTAAAGTGTTTGAAGGTTTGTGTGTGTGTGGATTAAGTTATAATGAAAAAACAAAAGCATTTGCTCTCGTGATAAAACTGCTGTAGATTTACTTACATTTTAATTTTGAATGAAGAGTGGATTTTTGAAGAGTGGATTTTTTTGCTAGTATCTTTGCTTTTGTTCCAAACCTGGGACAGATGTCAGCCAATCTTTTTGTGTATATTTCAGCCAATGAGACTCCGTATTCAGTAAAGTGGACATAAAGACGTGTCTGCTTTTGAGAACAAAAGTTCATTCTTGACTTTGGAAGCTAAAAAAATAAAAAATAATTCTCACACAAGGTCTGTCTATTCAGTAGCTGTTGCTGAGTGTCTGATCGTATCCATGACAACTGAGCAAACTCAGTCTGCTGAGAGATGGTGTGAAATGATTGAAAGCTCAAGAACAGCCACTGAATAGACTTTGGTGAGATTTATTTAATAAATATTTTCTTTTCTTTGAAAATTATTTATACAGCATGCTTTTTTGTCACCTTGACTACTTTTGCAGCGTATTTTGTTATCGACGCTTAATGATAAAAATAATCCAGTAGACTAGTTCACAAATATTTTTGTTGACCTAATGTTGACAGCTTCAGTGTACACTGGGCTAAAATGCTAGTATTTTTTGTTTTAAAGCCCTTGAAAACTTGGTTTAAATAAAAAATAAAAAATCTCAATAACATGAAGAAATACGCAAAATAAGCAACAATCAAATTAAGGTTTCAGAATAAACGTGAGTCTTGTTTAGCAAGAGTTTTTTAACAATCAAAAACTGCTAATTTGCGGCATCAGCATTGTATTGCCTAGCAACATAAGAAAATAACCACCATCTGATTGGTGCTGGAAAGTCTGTGACATCTCACATCCAACCAATGAGAAGAGTTTAGAAGAAAACCCGGAAAAAATAAATCCGTCATCAAATGACAAACTGTTCTAATGCTGCATTTATGTTGTGTCGGAATAATCAGAGAAATTAGTTCTCGACTCGAAAAACGCACGAGAACGCCCCCTCCAGGTGGAATAACAACTCGAAAAGTTTCTCAATTTCACATAATGCATATACACTTTTTGCTCATGTAATTTTTAATATTAGGTTGTATCCGTTAGTTGCTGTACACTTAGAGTGACCTACATAAATTAAGAAATACAACACATCTTTGTAGCGTCCATGTTTCCACATTACGACCTAAAGCTCATGAACACAACGAATTTTCCAACTCGGGGGAAACCCGAGGAGCCCGTGACTTTAACACATTATTTAGTGTCCTGTGTTAGGTGATAAAGTTTTTAGGGCCTTTTAATTTGGCTTTGCAGTTTGTTTAGTCAGTAAAGTGACAGTTTGGCTTAAGACTGACTACGTTACACATAGTTAAGTGTGTATTAACTATTTAATGTACAGTTCAGAGTTAAAATCACATATCTACAATAAAATGCACATAAAGCACGTAGAACCAGATGAAGCATGTTCAGTTCCCCAGACCTTTGTGCACATGGAAATCTTGATGTTACCTGTGAGAACCAGTCTTGAAGGCACATTTATTTTTTTTACTTCAAGCCACGTTATGCTTATCCTATTCATAAAAAATTGATTGAAAGATATATAAGTTATTCCACATCTGCAGAATATCTTTCCTTTTTGAGTATTGCACAATTCCAAGCCTGATTTGAGGCGGATGTGGAGAACATCATTTTGATTCATCTGGCTCCAAAAATACATTTCGGACCATACAAAGTGAATAGCATGGCTAAGATTACATTAAGAGACCAGAGATAATAGGAATACATAATGGTCATGCAAGGAGGAAAATGAGTCATGTGACATAAACAATTAACTGTAAGAATAAAATAGTTCAAATCTCAGTGTGTGGTGACAGAAATGTATAGAATACGGTTTTCTACTTGGCCATAACTATGCGGCAAATATCAGGAGGATTACTTAATGAGCACAAACAGTTCAGTAATAGTTTCTGCCAGTTCAGATACACTCTGCTGTTCTGTGACAGGTTGTAAGGCAGGGGGTGTGGGGGGGGGGGGGAGAGATAGGTAAAGATCCGGCACATTTTCACAAATCCTTCATCCACAGTTTGCAGTAAATGCTGGGTCATTTTTATGCTTTTAAACCCGACAACATGACACACACACACACACACACTCTAAATCATCATGGCAATGCAGCATCATCAGAATAGCATCATTGTGTAACATGAATTGGCATTTGTCTCTTTATTTGGCTAATGATGGCTAATATACAATCGGCATATCATACATTGGTGTTGCAGCTGGCAGTCTATCATTCCAGCTGTTGAATATGTCATGAATTGAAAATGGGAATCTCAAATCTTTTAATCTCAATTTGATAACACTTGTATCTGATTCAGTGCATTTATTGCTCATGACACAACGCCACTGAATTTCTTTTTGTTTCCTGAAAAGTAAAATTTCCATTTGGATGAAGTCTCTGGCTGCTCTTGGGAGTACGCTCTTATTCCTATTAATGCTGGCGCAGTGAACACACCACGTGTAACAGTGTGTGTAGTTAAAACTAGAGCCATAAAAAGGTAGTCACAACCATAGACGTCCAGTCATTGGCTTTCAAGTGATGGCTGATCTCCAAGGGTTTGTGCTTCACATCAACAGTCATCTAATACACTGACAACAGAGTAATAAAGCTACAGTGTTATGAACACCACTTAACTTGATTGGCATTATACTTTCACATTTAAAAAAGAAAAAGAAAAAGTGTACTCTGAATTGCCAGTAAAGTATTTATAGTGAGGACATGTGAGTGTACCTACAAGTCCATAACTGTAGTGTCAAGGATTTAAATAACAGCGTGAACATTAACAAGAGAGGAAGTAGACTCACACGAAGGTAAGAAGAAAAGTTGTGTACGTGAGTAAGATGGGTAAATATAGAGTTTATTATACTTGATCATTTATACATCACAAACTGTTATTTGTGACTTATTACATGTTCTGGAATAATAATAATAATAATAATAATAATAATAATAATAATAGGATACAATGGTAAAATTGTACAATGCATTTCTGTTATAAATCAATTCAACTTAATGGGGCTGATTTGCGCGGTGGTTTTGAGGCAATTCTCTTGTATTTAATAAAGTCGATTAGTTGTCACGTTAAAATCACCAGAAACTCAAAGACACTTACGGTCCAACCAGAGAGAAAGTCCAAATTCCTTCTCTGGTGTAAGAACAGAAGAAAAAACATTTTTATCTCCCTCTATATATAGATATATATATATCTATATATAGATCTATATATAGATATATTGATATATATACAGCATATATTTGAGAAATGTGTCACATGAGCATTATAGAATTTCTTCATGGCATTTGATTGCGGGTATTTACAAATTTCTGTCAAGTTAAGGAATGTCACCAACACGCCTTTTAAAGTCTACTTATGTTCAATAGAGAATAGATTGCTATCACAGGGGGTTGTGCTGATGAACACCTTTAAGACACAGCAACGGACAAACTGTATCCGATACTTATTAAGAAGGCAAAAGGAAACAATGATTGTTTATCCTCTAATGAATTCGATGTAAATAAGGGCCAGCCTCTGCAGCAAGCTGCATGCTAGTGTTTTCCTTTATGACAGTCAGCACAGCAACGCCATCCCAAAAAATGGGAAAACAATCAAAATTGAAATATCAGGATATAAAGATACAATCAACAGCCTTTTTGTTTTTGGCCTCCTGATTCTTTTTTAACCCTTACTGCATGTAAAAAGTGACTTAAGTTAACAAAACACATCCAATTTCGGTAGTTTCTGCCATCCACGTGGAACAAAACTTGCATATATACAAATAATCAAGTTCCTTTTCTGTTTTTAAATTGATTAAGCACAGTCTTGTAATCCATGAGACAACCCAAAGCTTCACAGTAGCAAAAGGCAACATTAAACACCAGTCCAGTGTTTGGATTCAGGTATGAGCAGCTCTTTTATCCAACAATCAGCTCATTGAAGTTGAGTGGATGTCTGAAAAGGCTCTCCTGTTCACACTGGTGACAGTATGAGGTCACTCACTACAGCATTGGTTAGATGCTGGAGACGTAACACTGTTGAGAAACTGCTTCGCACACCAATCCACATGTATTCTTTTTTTTTTTTTTGATTGACGTAGAGCAAAGTGAGCACAACAGTGCTACATCTCGTCACGGGTCCAAAAGCCTTTTGTTGGACACATTTCTTCTCACTGATTGTACAACTCAAGAGTGAGAGCGTGAGAAAAACAAATCCACAAAATGAAACATGAATAAATTAACTGATGCCTTGACATGGCAGTTAAACCTGAGTTCTGTTTTGGAAGTGGTCTCTCTCTTTTTTTTTGTTTTCTTCTGATGATAGTTCTCTATTTCTATTCAGGCATTGATAAACTCTACTAAACGTTTCGGAGTTATACGCTCAAACGCTTTCTGTTAAATACGTACATTATTTCACAGTTTGCTGTCAAGTCCCCAGATGTGCCACCCCAACCCGAACCCCTACTTTATGTTGTCAACAAGCAAACTCCTCAAAGTTGCCTAGAGTCGGGTGACGAGGTAACATGTTCGGCGTGAATCCGAGACTGTCCGAGTGACTCCGGAGGGTGTCACAGGTGCTCTGCAAAACAGAGGGGAGGGAAGGAGGGAAGACGAGTTCAACCGGGTTAAGGGAGGGGGGGGGGGGGGGGGGGGGGGGCGATGAAGGGAGTGATGATGATGTAGGAAAATAGATGAGCCACAGGTAAAATGAGAGCGACCGGGACGATGGATGAAATAGAAATGAAGTGGAAGTGTTGAGGAGAAGTTGTGTAAAAAAACCAGAATTATTAACGCATCAGAAATAAGGATAGGATATATAATGACAGAAACATATGATGTGCACAATGATGAGGTAATGAATACGACAGATTTGGATAGGTCAGCCACATTGCATATGTTTCACAGGTGGTGAAAAGAGAGTTCAAAGAAAATCAGAAGGAAGGTGGGGAAATATGAATGAGAGGAGGGAGAAGAGAAGGAGAACAGCGTATGTTTAGTCCTGTTTTTAACACTAGCATATTCAATTCTTATAGTTACGGGAGCTGAAACGTCCCACATGTCTGCATTTTTCCCTGTATGTGCAAAAGGTTCTCGCTGAGTAGATAACTCCTGACACCGTATGTGGAGAAGTCCCATCGGCAAAACTCGCTATTCCAGCGGACAAAGAACCGTTCTATGTTTTGCGCACACTCGCTGCATGCAGACCTGTGATAACATCACAAAGCAATGCATCTAGTGATGTTATCTGGCACGAGCCTCAAATACATTGCCTCTAAGTGGACCTCTGTGGGGAAGGAGAAACAAATAGATCTCATCTCATTTCATCTTTTTGTTTTTGTACAATTCAATAAATATGTATTCTGTTTTCACAGGAGCACTGCGCTTATCCTATTGGGAGGGGGGGGGGGGGGGGGGAAGCATCATTATTCAGTGGAAGGAGCAGGTTTTGCATAGTGCAGAGAGTCCAATAACTATGCACTTGAAAAAGTCAACCAACTTGTGCGGAGCCGATGAATACAGAAACACACCAAACTAACCCTAACCCCTGACAACACGGTTGATTTTAAAATGCTCGTTGCATTTGGATAATCACCCCCTCGTTTCTTTTTTTGACTAGCCACTGAGAGAATAATGTATGAGATGGTCTCAAGTATGTATGAAAGAGAGGGACAGCATGGGAGGGAGCATCTATTATCAATGGGGTGTGCTACCTGGGGGCATGATTAGGCGTGACACCAGGGCTGGTTGGGTTCTCTGGAAACTCCTGGAATAGACATGATGAAAAGAAAGATGGGTGAGGGTGACTGAAATGAAAATAAAACACAATGCAAATGCTTATAGTGTTTTTCCCTCCAGTGATATCTTTAAAGTACTTAATGGAAGATGGCTGTTCAAAATAAGATTTGAGTCTTTTTTTTTATAAGCAGGGAAAACAAAAGATGATTACTGTCATCCAGAAGTGTTGACGATTAACTAAAGAGGAGGATGAAAGTCAAACTTAAAAATAAAAATAGTCTAATAAACAACTTAATGCATTACTTCACTGTCGGGTTGTTTGAGTGGAGATGGGACAATGGACTAGTTGAAAAACGGTTATTGAATATGAGAGAAAGGAAGTACAAAAGGATGATTTATTGTAAGCAGGTGAACATATGATATGAATGGGGCAGAATACAGTAAATATCACACTATGTAAGAGTCCAGTAAAAAGCATGACATACTGTAAACATCAGCTCACTTCTTCTTCTACTGCCAATTAAAATCCAGACTGACTAAAATAAACCTCCATCACTATGTTAACATATCTCCACTTCTACAGAGGAGAATTAAAAAAAACGTATTACAATCTTTTCTGCCACATCAGCTATCGAACCAAATCCTGAACCTGAGGCAACTCAGCATGCGAGACACACGAACCACATGCGGAGACAAACCCATGGCTTTTTCACCCAGTTAAGAGAAATAAAGAGCATGATGTTGAATTGCTGGTAATGAAAAAGTCTTGGGCTTGTGTGACACACAATTAAGAATTAGAGCTTGCATTTTTCAAGACTCTGCCAACAATGGGATGCAAACTGGTGGATAAAGTATACCCGGGGACAGAAGGACCCGTCGTTGCGCTTCACAAAAATCTGCTTTAAATGCTTTTGATTAAAACAGCACCAGAAAAAAAAAAAGGAAATGTTTTTAGCTCGTGTTGGTGCTTCCACACGACCAGCGGGCTTCGGTGGGTCACGAAGAACTGGAGGAAGTGGTTGTTACGGTTTACATTTGGAAATTAAGTTCTATTTGCATTTAAAGGAATTACAGTTATTATGTGAGAAATTTATTTCTGCAGTTAGACAAACGAGTTATAAAATCTTTATCTCAAATGTTTGCTTACGTTAAAATAATATTGAAAATAGGAAATAAACAGAAAATAAGTGTAAAAAGGAAATAAAATATTATACAATAAAAACTTAATATGAATTTAAAAAAAGAAAAACAACCACAACAAATAAAATGAAACTAAATCTATGATGTAGGGATTATATTGGTGGAATATTTCAGACAGAAGAAGCCCCATAGAGACAATTTCTCATTTTACAATGTCTTCTGGATTATTTAAATGATATTAATATATAATTTTTAAATATCACGGTTATCGTCAATGCGGGTAAATTGCAACACCCATTAAAACTATATAATAAACATGTTTAAGAACATGGGGTAAATCATTTACAAAATTAAAATAACCTTCCTGTGGGACTGCTCAGGGATTATTTATGTTTTTGCGATCAGAGATAAAGATGCTCGCTTCGTTCTGAAAAACCCTAAAGTTTGATCAATAATATGATCAATAAACATCCATTTAGAAAACAATAATCTCAAGTATTTTTCTGGGCACGTCGAGTAAACTAACGGTTCTATAACTGCAGTACGGTAAAGGTTTGATTCAGCAGCGTGTGCTCATTACTGATATTTCACTTCTAGATCATTTCTCCACTGCTCTGTATAAATCTTACATAATAGTCTGCAGGGGACGTGGAGGTGCCTCTGGACGCCAGTGTGTTAAACCACTGGGCTCGACAAAATGCCGTGATATAGAGCAGGACAGAAATGCCCCACATTATTCTGGCTTTCAGTTTGAAGTTAAAATGGCTCTCATTGCCTTGAAGGGCTTTGAAAATGAGTTGATCATGAAATGTTAATAAAATCTCCAGACATCTTAATCTTGTTCCGTTCTTCGACATGAATCCATTGTGAATTTCCTCTGATTATACTGCCAGACATAAAGCGGCAACACTTGAGTACAATAACAGCTTTATCCTTGCTTTAAGTGAACTGTAATTAAACGAAATGTAAGAGCAGTTTAAGAGTCATGCCAAGATTTTAATCAGGAGGTCAGACTATTCACGTGTACTCGTCTGCCCACTGCAGTTTAAGGGAACTTGACAGCATGGAAAACAAAGTCAGATTGCTCCTTGTAAATACTCATCTGTATTCCATATGTACAACTATTGTAGATTTTTCTTCATCATAGGGCATGATTTGTGCTGCTTCTCTATAATAGTCACCATGTAAATAAAATACCCTGTGTGTGTAATATTAGATACACTGATTATGCATTCTTACTGTGCAATAAAAACGGAATATATTATTAATGATTATGTTTTTTTTTTGCACTCTACATCTTTTCTGCATGGGGAAATTGAAACTGATGATGACACACTGTGGTGTGGCTTTGTTTTCTCTCTGGTGCTGTTCATTAAAAGCATTTCCAGTATTAGCGTACATTTTTGGTTGTTATTGTTTTTTCTGAGGCTCATTAATTACATCACATTCCCATTCATATGCATTCTGAGAGAATAAAATTACCAGATTGTCGCTCTGACAACGCTGTGGTCGTTTCTTGCGTATGAAGTAGCCCAAAACTTTATCCTTAAACACCTGAATGCAAAAATACCAGATAAACATTATTCACAGACGGAATTCATTATGTTCAGGGACAATAAGACTAAACTTTGGCAGTAAAAATACATTTTAAATTACATTTTGGGGGAAATGTATTTGTACCCAGAGTCGAATGAGATGACATCACTCTCATGTCTGTACATCAAACAGGAAACTGCAGCCAGCAGCTGGTTAGCTTAGCTTAGCTTAGCTTAGCATTACAACTGGAAACAGCTCGCTCACTAATTAACAGGTTATATCTTGTTCATTTAATCCGTACAAAAGCCGGAGTGCAAGAACTACAAGTTGTGGTTTGTGCTGGAGGTTATGTGCTGCACTATCTCTTGGTGGGAGCAGTTTTGTCTGGCAGCCATGTATTTACTGCTCCCAGCCAAATCTGATAAATGACCCCTCAAAGAAGGGCTAAACTTTACATTCTTACACTTCACTTTTTGTACGCATAAAATAAATGATATAATGTGTTAAATAATGAGCTTTAGAGGTGCTGGTCAGCAGATTCTGTTATCTTGATGGTTGTAGAGTCGTATTTACCGTACAGACAGAAGACTCTGTATAAACTATTCCTTTAGGATTAATGACAAGCAGTACAAATATATTCGAAAGGTCAACTTAGACTTATTTTACATGGTGTAAAAAGATACAAATAATTAGCTGTTAATGAACTACTTGCCTTTATATCCACTAGGACACGAATACATTGAATTATTGTTTACAGCTTTATATTTTAATTGGTGAAAATCATCACTTTACCTCATATAGGTAGTCAAATATTTCCAGTATAGTTAAGACGCTGGCTCCGATAAACAGCCCCATCTGACCTCCAATGTCACCTAGAAGAAGAGAGATGAACAGATATGTGCAGGTACAGTAATTCAACAATGGTGTGTGAAAGCGTTCCCTGCGCTGTCACTTGTAATTCAGTATCTCTCAGAGTAATCTGAGCAGAATTGTCGGAAAAAAAAGTCAAACCAGCCCCAAACTTCTCATCAGACCCAACCCGGCTGCCCTTGCAAGAGCATCAGATTATGAAAATGTGTTTGCAAGTTCAAAGAGGAAACCTCAAAGCACCAGGCGTGAACACACGATGTGAAATGTGCGGCGGCGGCGGCGGCCCGCTGAGAATTGTGCATACCGAGGTCAACCACGTTTTTCTCTCACAATGAACCTGGAACTGCCAGAATCTTACCGAGAAGCCCTGCAATTTCATAGGCCTTCTTCTGCTCAATCTTCTCGTAATTCAGAGCTTCAAAGAAGATGTCCATGACCAATATATTTTCTCTGGAGAGAGGACAGACAAGATCACACCAGTTTATTTCTGGTGAAATTGCATTACGTCAAATGGTATCTCACATTTCCTGTGCAACTATCTTTCATTATTGTTACACTGAAGGTGAACGATGGAGACCCGGGTCATGCTATGTCACAGTACATCCATTCATCAACAGAAGAAAGAGAGAAAAGAGGCTCTGAATAACCGACTGATGCCGAATAATACTTACCCGATATATTGCTCAGTTTTGTTGAATTTCTTAGCCAGATATTTAGCAGATGCCTTGCTGGGGATCTTAACCATGGACAGCTCCTTGCCATAGCGAGTCATGTTGCAGGGCGTCTGACAGACACAGTAATCGTTGTCTTTCTCTACCAAAAAGTCTGTGGATGATCAAAGTCATTTAAAAATATTGTGATCGCTGCGAAGAATCAAACAAACCTGCATACAGAAGCTCTCTAAGAATATCTCTGCACACAACTGGAAAAGTACATTCGCTGCCATCGTTCACTTTCCATCAAAGCAAATAATGACTGAAGCTAGAATACGGAGGAGGGAGAGGGGGGGGGGGGGGGGGAAGCTTGATGGGATTTATTTGACATCAGCGAAGCATAGACACACCGCAAATCTTCCTAATGGAATATTTATACAATAATTGTACTTTTATTGTTTTTGCTTCAGCACAGTCTGAGATTTAAGTAATTTCAAGTTAAAGCTGCAGAGGTATTATATAAAAGCTCGGGGAGTCTCGTGGCACTGCTGCTGGACACTTGGGGTGAATTCAGACATTAAAGCAACACTATCACAGATATGTCTCACTGACGCAGTGTGTGGGCTCACCTAAAGCTGGATCAGCGCAGTCTTTGTACTGCTCAGGTGTGCAAACAGTTGAGGTCCCTGTTTGAAATAACATACAAAAGGGGAAAATAATTACACGTATAATATATTAAAAAAAAAGAAACTCCATGAGGACAACAAGTGTTTTTTTTAATTGGGCGGGTTCTTCCTGAAAATCATACCAGGCATGTGAACCATCCTGCAGTTGCAGTTCTCCAGCAGGTAGCGGGTTTCACAGTCAATGCGGCAGGCGGTGATGCTGTACGTGGAGAAGTATTCAGAGTCTATGGGAGTAGACTTGCAATCTCCCCAAGGCGGAGGGAGGTATTGAAGCTGAAAAGAGCAAACGGCATGTTTTCCCTCAGTATATCAGCACACAGGAATACAACATATAACATAATGCAAGCCCAGTACAGCAGGAGTACCAACAAAAGGACAACAAAGCTGATAAAACCCAACCAAAAAAATGTCTCAAACATAAAAAAAAATGACAGAAGCGTTACGATGAAAATGTGCACTGCGACAATATTGGCACAAAACGTCCGGTCAGACCAACATTATTGCTCATGTGTAGCAGCAAGCAGACGTCATGCAGAACATTACTGATGCAGGTCTAGCCCCCGGTAGGAAGCAGAATACCATGGGAATAGAGACAGGCTTAATAGAAATCTGTAAAATATGTAGATTCACACAGGACACCACAATCAATGGACACATTTCACAACTTGAGAACAGAATTCAGAACAATAAACAGTTTTTGAACAAATAAAAGAATTGTACTGACATTATACGGAGCATTATATCCTATTCTAAAGTGGATATTTGATGAATTCCTAATGAATTAAGTACTCCTCAGAAGCGTATGACAGTGGTTTTATTGTTAATGAACTATTTAGATTTTCTAATCAAAGCAGAAGAGAGTTTATATTAAAACTATCCTCGACTGCAAAGCCTTGTGAATTAAACAATGACGTGAAGTCAGTGCCGTCTCATTAGAGGTAAAACTCTCCTTAAAAAGGTGAAGAGCAGGTCATTACATTTATGAGTAACTCAGGGAATTCTAAATGAATCCACTAATGAGGAATATTTAATGCTTGAATTTGAAAGTTTTGGTTCACAGTAAACACTAGACCCATGGTGCTCGTCTTATAACTGCAGCGATGTGCCCCCCCCCCCCCCGTGTGTGCGTGTGCTATCTGTTTAGAGCTCCTTTTTCGTTGGTGCGCCAACATTTAACCACCAGCAAGACTTTCACGCGGCTTTTAAAAGTCTTGTTTACAGCAATTTATGGTAATAAAACTACTCACTTTCATGACAAAAACAAACCAATTATTTACGAAGGCTACAAATGCTTTGCTTGGGCATCGGAGCATATAGCTTCTAATTACAATGGGAACTAGCCAACAATCTGTGCCAAGGGCTTCTTCCTGACAAAACCTCACAGAGAAATGATGCTGCTATTGTCACATTGAGATTCAGTGTAATTTCCAATCATCTCCACAAGCTCTACCCAGGCTGACTCTGACAATCTAATGGCCATTTAGTCAACAGGAAGTGACAGCGATGGAGTGAAATTCACTGAAGGAGTGGACTTAAACTGGCAAACATTATTAAGCCTTTATTGGACTCCATTTCTAGCCCACAGACTCTCTGAAGTGGAGTATTAAAAAACCTGGGTAATAAAACCTAATGAATCACATTGTCTGGCCCCTCCAGGTGTTATTAAGTAGTAGTCCAGTGGATCACATAAAGGCAAAACCAAACAGAACTCTATATGGCGGTGAGAGGGTGAAGCCAAACAGAAGATGAAGATACAGACTCGGATGACTGGATTAAAGCTGAAATTAAATCTTTTAACGGCTCTTTACTGCCAACTATTAAACAGAGAAGACAACGGCGACGAGGACGGACTGTAGATGCAGGGGGGACAGATGGATCCATTCCTCTGGGAGGGAGGGAGGGAGGGAGGGTGGGGGCAGCAGATGAAAGTGTGGAACTTACTTATGTGAGTGTAGCGATTTAACAATACACTATTCGTGGCATGCAGCAAGCCCAAACAGTCATACGCTACCCTCCGCTCTTGGCTGGAAACGAACGTTTGGAAGCCGGGGGGGGCCAGCTCGTGGAGGAAAGGAGGCTCTGACTGAGTGTGAAGCTGTACCTTTATGCCGGCCTCATAGGACGTCTCATCTAGGGCGAGGGGTGAGGGGAACACAGCCCGCATTATAATCCAAATAATAAAAAAGGTAGAGCAACAGCAAGGCGAGGGACAGAAAGTGGTCCGCCCCGTCGGACAGAAAGTTGCCTTTGCAACTCTTGCCTCTCTTCTTATATCCACTCAAGCTTGAGTGACAACAGAGTTCACTTTCTACCATTATAATAATACTCCTCAAACAATTGTGTGTCTCTGATCTCACAAGTTATTGCTTCCTATTAAAAATGAAATTCCTCTCTGACAGAGGCTTCACAAATGAAAAGTCTTGTAATCGTAAGTGCTTCATCAGCTGTCTATTATTACACTGAGAGCAGTGTCACGATACTCGTTGGAGACTGACTGAAATTAATGCCGGCCAGACTTTAATGACAGTCTAATTAATTCAGCACGTCTTTTAGGTCGTAAACACGTCTTTCAGCTGTCACTGGTGTGGGCGCTGGAGTCGCGATTACAAATGACAATCCATGCACTTTTGCTTTCAGGAGGAAACTTTGAGACGGTGATTAATGGATCAGATTGGCTTCTCGGAAGATGGTTGGAAGATGATACACTCGGAGCAGTTTACACTCGTACAGAGAAAGAGAAAAATCAAGAAATATCACATGTTTTACAACACTTTGTGGTGTCCAGGTGTCTGTTTTAAAAAGGGACCAGAGCTCAGCCTCAATAATCCCATGTTATTCTGCTAAAACAACGGCGGAAGATTTGATTGGATCGTTTATCTCATGCTCATGAACTGACCGAGACCATTACCTTTAGGAGCAAAATCATTTAAATTAGGCCCGTTTAATTTCTCAAGTAATGAAATAGATTTACTGCTGGGGTATTCAATATTTCAAGACTTTACAAGGACTCATTATGTGGTGGATTTTTAATGAGCCTGCGGCACAATACAGAAATATACTTGATCTCAAAGGGAACCCTTGCATGTACTCTAATCCTTTGTGGCACGTGCGCCATTTTCTTGTGACTCACAAAGAAGGTTTGTCAGAGGATACTTCCCCATTCTGTCATTGTTTCCGTTTGGAAATCAAAGGACTGGTGTTCGTATTCTAGTGCAGACAAAAGAGGCATAATTTGAGCGGGTTGTCTTGGCAACGTCACAAAAATGCAGTACAGTTGCATTACCGGTACATTTGAATAGGACGTGAGCTCAGTGTTACGACCTTGCACACAGGCTTTCAGATCAAGCCTAACTACTGTGATTACTTTTCATCCTTCATGACAGTTGAGGGAAACTAATTTCCCTTGATATTGTGCGCTAAAACACACATTTTACCATTTCCCTAAATCATCGTACATTTTCTTCAAAATAGCTGTGGGTCATCTTTCTCATCTAACGACGCTTACCTTAAGCGTTAATGGCACTGGGCAATAAACTAACAGGTGCAGCAGGCTTCTTTTAATAGTTCAATTTAACATCAAAAACATGATGATCATTTTTAATATCTTTCCTTCGAGATACAGAAAGTGTTGAACTAACTGTTTCTTTAAAGGGTGTTAATTATAAACAACATAAGATGAACTAATTATAAGAAAACTGTCTCTTCAAAACACTTCAAATATGGTTTGTTTTTTGTTAATCAGAGTTATTTGGATGATCAAAGCCTGCTGACCGCTTTCTGTTTGATTGGCAAAGAGTCAACAAATGAGCTCTTCAGGTGTTTCAAGTGCATTTAGGACATTAATAATCATTCCCACACTACTTTTGAGACTCGATGAACAATTCAGATGTTTCTTGTGCAGATTTAGAGCCACTGGTTCAGATTCATTGGTCATTCTGTCGGCTTGTTGTTTTGACGATTTCCCCAGCATTAAAATAAGCTGTATTCATACCCCCCCCCCCAAGATAAAAGCAGTGAAGGCTCAATATGAAATGAAAAACAAACATTTTTAAGCTGCTAGATATTTCTGTGCAGTCCGAGGTTCTTTTGGCTCAGATAAGCAACAGTATGCTTGTATGCTTACTAGTAATCATTACTTGCCCCTGCTTTACCGATATTCCTTGGCTGCTATAATCCCTCAGTTTCATGTACCCAGAACCCCTGGGGGGGTTTATATAACACCTTTCCAACACAGGGTAAATCAAAGATCTGATTTTGCTCCAGGCTCTGTGACACAGAGGTAATGGGCACTGGCTGCCGAGGACTTGGGGACAAACACAGAATGAAGCGGAGCAGAAAAGGGTCGAGGTTTGAGGGGAGGAGGCTGAACATTAGGTACCAGTTGCTGCTGACATGACACAAAAGTTTGAAAACCAGGGGCCACACCAAATCCCAGTTGGTCAATGAAGGGCGGCTCGTCCTGGCTGTGGATCTGAACCTTGATGCCTGCTTCGTAGGAGGTCTCATCTGTGGATACAGCACGCCAGAAAATTGATAACAACAAGTACGGTCACCTATGGAAACCGACTTTTGTGGCTCCTGAAAGCCCATGCTGAAAGCTAATATCAGAGAGATTCTCTTTGTTAGTGTGGTGGAAAACAGATTTACAACCCCAGATGTATTATATGCTGTATACTTTATGAATGTACGATACAGTGGGTGTTGTTGTCTTGAAGGCAATATGTCAATGAATGCAGTTTATTAGAGCTGATGTCGGTTGTAGACCTGGAGAAACAATCAAAGTAATATACTATTAAACATGCGAGTACATCACTTCTGTGTAGTGGAAATTCTGCAGACTTTCTTTGCAGTAAAGTGAAGATTAGAAGACCTGGAAAGATCTTGGAATTGTGTGAAATGACAAAGGACTACAAGAGTAGTTGGGTTTCCCAGAACAACCCATCAAGATGGAGGGATTTTCCTAAAGTTAAAATGTTACCGTTTACAGTTTTTGCACTGACCTGTCTCTCCCCAAACAGGCAGGTATTCATCCTGCTGAATGTCCAACATGATCTCCAAGCCGTTCCCCGTGCCACCTTTTAACGTGGTCAACAAAGGGTTGCCGTCTAATCCAGAGTTGAATGTGTAGCATTTTCCGTAGCGTGTGTAAATCTGTAAAAAAAAAAAGAGCACAGAAAAAAACAGGAGTGTTAATATAAAAGGTTAGAGCCTTTCTACCGTGCTGTGGCAAATTGTGCACCTGTACATGATGTATTACATGTCAGTTGTTGTAATTGTGCAGAACAGCGAATCGTTGCAGAGGCTTTGTGATTATCAGAGAAAGTAGTACCGGCTTTAAACTGGCACCTCGCTCTGAGTTGAGGAATTAATGAGCTTTCCTTCGCAGCAGCAGCAGCTATCAATCTTCACCCAATTTCACTCCAAATTTCCCTAGAGTATTTTACAGTGAATGTACCATGTTGCCATCATTAAAAAAAATAAAAAATAAAGAAACATCTGAGGTGGAAGCTCTCCGGACACACAAACAAACTCTAAATTGGGTTTATAAAAGATATGTGTGCGTCTTGAGAGACCGAAGCTGTGCCAGTAAAGCTCACGAGTACTTAACGCTTCATGTACACTCTCTGCACTACGTTTGCTCACACCAAATATCTTTCAGATTTAATTAATCCACTCGGTTTGAGTTACTTCATTTCAGTTTTTTGCTTCAGCGCTCACGGATGACAGACAAACATTTTTTGAAGTTTATGGATTTTCCCTGTGATTGGAAAAATTTGTCTTCCGCTGCCAAACAAGTCAAAATAAATCTGAATCATGATTACAAATGGTGACAGTTTAAACTGAACTCTACAGTTTGGATTAAGACTAAGACATTTACAACTTCTGAAAACGGCTTGAGGGGGGTTGAGTAAATTCAGGATCAGTCTATCAATTTGAGATAAGATTACTAGACTGTATAATTGATTGGTTATGCAACACTATGGGGAACTAGAATATATATTCCTCATACATGTCTATATAAATGCAGTGTTATAAAGAAGAGGGTTCATCACAAGTTCATCACAGTTACATATTAAACCATTTCTGCTTGTTCGTGCTCACAGCAAACAAGTAGATACTTAAACGAGGCGAGTGTGAAGTCACGTCTACACTGGAAAATCATAAATCATCATGAATAAATGGAAGCCAAGTAAGGCTTGGATACCTGACTGTGACATTTAGTCACTACATTTATAGTGCTGAAATATTTTACATGGAAAACATCTTTCTGAATTGAAATAAAAACTAATTTAAGTGTTCAACTTGAAGTAAAAAAACTAACTTGAGGCTAATTTTAGGATTCACAATAAAAATTCAAGGGTCCAATTACTAAAAAAAAACAAAAAACATGCAACATTGAAGTTGTTTAAATTCAAGCCAAAAATCAGGTTGTTCAAATTTTATCGGTGAAATTTAGACACCAAAAAGATAGTTTTTGAAGTATAATATTTCCACGCAATAAATGTGGTAATTAAACTTATTCATAATTATATTTTCAGTTGCTCATAACATACAAAATATTACGACTTTTCTTTGCTTCCATATAAAACCCCTTACTGTAAAACTTTAAATAGTCATTTGCTGCATGGTGCCACGCTTCCTACAGTGATGTGATCATAGTAACCCCGTGCCCTTACATTGTGACTAATGTGAAGATGTGCAACGTTCATCTTCAGCACAGTAACACCGGAGACGGATGTCATCTAATGGTTGTTTTTCACTACCCAGTGTGGTCAGAGGGCTGCTGGCAAAAAAAACTCAACCAGCATGGCAAAGCTGATCTCAGGAGATCAGAGTCAGTGCTCCATGTCCAGACACAGACAGACTGGCATGCAGCTCAGACAGATAAGACAGCTTTGGTCCTTTCCCCCTGCTGGCTGTATAATGAGCTCTGTAACTAGAGACTTCTCTTTTTTTTTAAAGATTCAGAATTTAGTTTGTATAAAAAAAGGGAGCTTTCCCCCCCCCCCCCATCACACCCACACTGTGAGCTGAAGATGTGAGCACACGACACATTTTAAATCCCAATTACGGCCCCAATCTGATCATGATTTTAAAGATTACAGTGGATCTGGTACAGTATGTGCAAAACGGGGAAGCCACCAGGGACAGCTGACATACTGCAGTGTGTGAAAGACTTTGCATTTCAATTGTAGTCACAGTATATGTCACAATGACAGGTTTGATTTTTATGACTCTGGAAATATATGTGTTTAAATGTGATGCCAGTGACAGGTTTGTGCCTTAAATCTACGAGTGTGTTCCCAGATTAAAATTATTCTCAGTGCTGTAGAATTAATTGAGTCACTCTGCATACATATTTCTCACTGCAGACGTTTCTGCGTCGAGTCTTTTTTAATATTTTCTGATGACGTTACAGGCGGTTTTGAAAGCATTTGATAGGAATATTACCATTCTGAATAATGTCACTATGGTTCGCAAACATCATCCACTTCCTCCATGCAGTGTTCAGTGCTTACTCAAAAATTAAAGGGTTGATTTACAATGTCTGAATTATGAATGCTCTAATCTTTCTTCCTTAATATTGTCGTCACGGGTTAAAAAGCAAAAATGCGTTAAAGCAACTGGAACTTCCAAGAACTTGCCAGGGTGAATATAACCGAATGAGAGACTCCAAAAACTGTTAAGTAGACACGAAAGTCATTGATGATGACAGGACATGAATTTTCCACCACAACATGAAGGTAACATTTGTTTCCTCGACTGACTTTTTGAAGACGGGAAGTTTAAAAAAAGAAAAGAAAAAGCTGTCATGTCTGAGAGGCAAAAAGCAGGACGGGCTTGTTCGCAGCTTTGAAACATCTTTACAACACCTTAAAGCACCCTGAGAGAATGAGGGTACGTCGTCAAACACGTCTTACATGAATTATTAATAAACCTTGTAAACAACATTCATATCCACACCTGACAAACACCATCTTTCTCTCTGTACATACAGTAGTGAAGTTTTTGTAGGTGCAGGTTTCCCCTCGGAACTTGCACTCCAGCAGCATGTCCTCCAACTGGTGGCCGAGGCGTCCCATCATCTCGGTGGTGTTGACGCTGTAATCAGGGGGCGGGGTGTAGTTGTTGAAGTCCAGCAGGCTCAGGAGACTCTGTATGTGGCTGTCTTTAAGGACGGACATGCTCCGCTCCATCACTGTGTGATTAGGATACATAAGGTCCATCCAGTAGCCGCTGTGATACAGGTCATCCTTGGTGAGGGAGGATACGCGGAACACATTTTTATTGCAGAAAGTAACAGCTGGGAAGGACATGTTGTGAGCCCACACCATGTAGATCTTCGTGATGGCAGGGTAGGACATCAGGTAGAGGATTCGATTCCAGGACCAGGTGCACAGGAGACTGACACAGACCAAGAAGGCCATAATCCAGATGACTCGTTGCGGTTTCGACTTGTCCGGAGAGAAGACAAACTTCAAACCGTGGACCTTGGTCCTCATTATGAAGTCCACCGTGATCTCTTTCAATGTCGGTTTAAGCGAGCCGGGCTTGGTGTTTTTGAGACGGGTCTCTTGGGCATCACTCTGTTTTAGTGCTGGTCCCAGGGCGACTGCTTCAGATATGGGTGCTTTAACCATAATTGCTTCTGTCAAGGCAGGCGCTTTTTTTTTTTTTTACCCAAATGCTGTTTCTTAATAGCCCACCCTAGAGATCTCTAATTTACATACAGTTGTTTCCTCCACAACCATCGGCAGGTTACTGTATCACAAATTCCAGGTAGAAGCGACTGGAGTCCTAATGTGCAGCTGTCACACTGTTTAAAAAATTATTTGCCGTGAAGAAAGAAAACAAAAGAAACTGAGCTCCTTGGGGGAGGTAAAAATTGATTTACATAATGATTCCTTTATGAGAAAAACAGCTGAATCGCTCCATTAATGAAAACCATCAAGCGTAACCATCACCAGTCCTTCATCAATAGATAAATGGATGTGATAATTGCAGATGTTAGCGACGGCTTCACTCCCAGAGGCAATCACTTTGAAAATCCGGAGAGGCTTACCCCTGTTGCTCTGATCTTTTACTCCTCCATCTCCCTCTCCAGTGTCAGACAATACTTGCAGATTTCGGTGGTTTCTCTCTTTGTGCAGTAGCTGCCCACAACCCAACTCCTCCCTTTTTCCCACAGATTGAAGAGATGCTTTTTAGACTGTTGACTTGCAGCCTGCAGAAAGGAATATAAAGCTTGTTGCCCCCCAACACACTCTCTCTACAGTCGAAAGGAGAATGAGGTGGAGCCAGTGGATGAAATTGTTTTCCTCCAGTGATGAAGTAGACCTCCAATGGCATAGAGAGGCGGGGGGAGGTATCAATCAAAGTAGAAATAATTGTGATAAAGAAACTCTTCAACAGAAAAACTGATTAAGTCTGGAATTCTTTAATATTGGAGAATCTGCAGCTTGCTCGTGGCTCAGTATATCTATATAATTGATAACTGGGGGGAGCCGGCTTGTTGGAGAAAAACACAGCGAAATCCCCTTAAAATGTGTTAGAAAAATCCATTATGGCACCATTTCTAGTTTGTTTTTTTCTGCCAGTTTCAAATATAATTTCACAAATGGCGTGTAATGAGGGCTGACATCCTGCTGCATGCAGATGTGGCTCTGGCTGATATTAAAGGTGCTTTGCTCCGTTTATGTGAGAGTGTCAGAGGATTCTGTTTGGCAGAAGATTCACACTGACAGTATTTCTTCCATTATGTTCGCTGGAACCTTTTCATGCGACTATTGGCTCAGTAACCTGATCACAGCTGTGGTGATGTATGGTCGTAAAAAATGATTCTGAAAAGTAGTAAAAATGTTATAGTTAATATGGGCATATGTATATCGAAGGCTGTTAGCTTAGCGTAGACTCCAGAAAGTCACTGCGCAATGCTAAGCTAATCTTCTCCGGTGGTATCAACAGACTCTTTAACTCTTTGCAATTAAAGGTGTTTTAAAAGGCAAATGATTTCTTTAAGTCAAAGTAAGTGGACTCATAGTTAATATTTGTAAATTGTGAATTCGTAAATGACTTGAGGCATCAAGTAATAGTCTTTTGCTCTACACAGCAAAGCCACGTCACGCGATAGCAGTGAAGCCTGCGTTTAAAGTGTCTGATGTATCTGTGGTGGCATGTTTCACCTACAAACATACAACGTACATTGTCTTAATAAATGATGTAGTGTAACTGCCCAGTTTTCTTACGTTGGCATAAAAAGCTTCCCTTTAATCAAAACCAAAGACAAGTGACAAATAAACAGAAGTGAAAATGTAAATAGAAGAAAAGAGGCTTATGATTACTGAGCTTAATGTAATTGGATTTCATATAACAAACAGTGAGACGGTTTCGCTATCACATTAAAACTTTGTCCAAGACCACACTGTCATTCATTACAATGAATATTTGAATATATAATTTGATGGAAATATCAAAAGTAGACTTGATTATGCCCCGGGAGTCCTCTGTTCCGACCAGCACACTTGTTATTTAACCTAAAATGAGGAAGTTAATTCAATAAAAAAGATTACAGTATTTTAAAAATATTTCAATTTATCTTCAGCCAATTTAATTATAGCCGCAATGATTAATTCATAATAAAGAGCGAGAGGGGGGCAATATGCAGAACAGTTTTCTCGGTGTTGAAAAGTTGTGGTAATAACAGTCCGATAACATTAATGAATGTAGTGAAGAAGAAAAAAAGTCATAGTAACAGCTTCAGTACTGCTGTAATAGTCATTTTCCTGCGATCTTTCATGGCTTTATGATCGCAAAACCTCTAAATTAATGGCCAGAAGCTACTGGATGTCATGTCGGCACCACGCCTATTCTTCCTGGCTCCCAAGCAAAACAGATGCTTGACATTTTTTTCTCTTTAGCCTTATGTTCAAACCTTTTTAATCTTAGAAACAACCAGATGGGCTTTGTTTTAATTGTAGAATTAAGGATCCTTTTTGTGTGTTTGGGAAAGATCCAATCAAAGTGAACAATAGGCTTTATATTGGCATCAACGGGGAGAACTACCTCGGTATCAGACCCAATAACAAACAAAGCAATGGAGAGGAAAATACTAAAGCCTCATGAGCGGTATGCAAGTAAATAACTCCAACAAGAACACCTTATCAGACTTATAGCTGACTGCCTGCTTTCTCCACCTATTGACCAGCTGCATTGATTTCCTTTATTCTTAGTTTCTTTGGAAAAATGTCAAAAGATATGAGGCACATTTAGCTGGTAAGTTAATTACTTGAGCTCATTTCTTCTATACAAGCCTAGCGGAGGCGTGAGGCGGACGGCTCTCTGAATTGTCCCTCATCAGCAGTTTGAACCAAAACGCAGTTTCATTACCGCCAGCTGCCGAGGTTACACACAGGCGATGCATGACAATCATCATTACTCCTTTAAACGTGCTTTTTGTCTGTGACAGCGGCTTTACAACAATTTACTTTAATTTCAGCATTTTACTGTGTGGTACGTTTAAGCACGATACGTTTTTTCAGACACCTTATATGCAATATCGATTAGACCCAATAATTAATTAGATTTAGCATTTTAAACACTTAACTTTGGACGTTTGAAGCCATGTTGATGATAGTTTGCGGTACTGTTAGTGTTATGTCTTCTCTCTGTACTTAAATCTTATGTTGTACTCAAGTCATTCTTCATCTCCCTGAGATCATTTGATTACATAAAGGTTTAATGCAAGGAAACAACTTGTTGCTGACACTTTTCTTTGCCTCTTCTGGACGATAGGGATGTTTTGTTTTCAGTATTTTGAGCTTCAGCTCACTCTCTTCATCTGTTGGACGGCGTTCAAGAAGCTCATAGATTCATACCCAGTTGTAAACCACACACACACACACACACACACACACACCACACACACGCACACACACGCACGCACACACACGCACACACACACACACACACCATTGTACTCTGTATTCTTTAGTCAACTGGTCATCAATATCCATGTGCAGAACGTTGCACTAGTATAACTTCATTTATTCATCCATCCTTGGACTGCTGCCCACTTACATGTCACGTCAACAGTGCTGCCATAGCCTGCTCTGCCAGGACTTCATCGCTCTCTCTCCATCCCGTCAGTCTGAACTGAATTTGGTAAAAAAAATAAAAGGCCGTCTCCTACTCTGTCCCCTGAACCTGAACACGCTACAGCAGGAACTCAAGCTGTACAGCATGATTGCCCGAGAGGGTTTTAAACTACCTTTCAGAAGTCTGGGTAGAGCGTCAGTGAGGGTTTGCTCTTGTACAACTATGACTTTGGGTATAATCCCTTTCAGGTGTTTTCATGTCCCTAAATATTTTATTATCAAATTGATCACTGGTGTACCAGTTTTTAATGTTGTACTATGATTGTTTACCATTTATGTGAAACACCTTGAGATGTTGCTTAATTTTAAAGTGTGCTATATACATTTGATTTATTATTATTATTATTATTAGTTCTATTTGCTATGAATATCCTGTCTGTCTGTAACGTTGTGTGGTACTGCTGTTATGTCTTGACCAGGAATAAATGAGATTACATGTCTTTTTAAACAATGTTACTCTTAAAGCTGAAATGATTATTCAATTAATTGATAAGTCAATTGACAGAAAATGTAAATGTTGATAATTAATTCTCATTCTCAAGTTTTATCCTCTCAATTATAAGGATTTTCTTTGTCTTAAACCTGCTTTTAATGTTTTTGGCTATGTTGCAGCATTAAAAACAAGCTGCAAACACAACACTGAAATATCACCTTTCAGGTTTAAATGGCAAACTTGTTAGCAAATAACTTCCCATCCAGCAGATACATAAGACTTATTCAGTAATCATCATACAGTGATTGATGTCAACTGTGTTGCATCTAAAAAGTGGAGATATCATGTTTGTAAACCTTAAGCCTGCATCAATCGATTTCTTTTTTTTGGGCCACTTGGGGCAGTGCAACAAGCTTTAAACACAACACATATCATTAGTTTATTAGTTTAAGTTGATGGTGAGAACGCGTTAGCAAACCCATGTATTTAAACATTCAGTCGGCATGGAGCTCGTATCATATCAAGTGCACCAAGTATAACTATTGGACTACATGAGTATGTGTTTTTGTTTCCAGACAAGTCAATGATGCTCTGGGTGTAGACGAAGTAACAAAGCAGTAGACTGAAGCTTTATGTACAGTATTTCTGTATTTCCCCCTGGCTTCTGCTACTGCAAATAAAACATGAGCGTATAAGAAGGTCTGAGCATTTCCAATATAATCAATGAAACAACAAAGCTTTCTGGTGTACCGCTCTGCAATCGTGTTTCTGCACTGAACTGCAGTGTTTTAGAACTTTTTATAATATGGCTTACACTTTAGTGTGAGTAACTTTTAAAACTGTGTTTATTTGTGAAATCATTTCACAAAATCATTAATTTAATTAAAATAACCGCTCCAGGACAGCGCTGCAATCACTCATGAATAGAAAGCGCTCCGGGCTGAAGCTAATGATTTTTTTTGTGTCTATAAAATTGTTATCCTCCTTATGAAAACACATTTCTGCTGCTCACACATTTCTATTGTTATCTTCCTGAGGATGCACAGATATTTCGTCTTTGTCTCAGTATTCAAGCATGTAATTAGAGAATCATGGTGTAATACAATTTGCCCAAATTGAGAACGAGCAACTGATTGCTGTTTGATGGGAAAGTAGAACTATTTGAAAGATAAGTATTTTGTACATTTATTGTCCAGCTTTCAGACTAGCTCAGTGATCCCTGAGACTGTCAGGAAATTACACTCACAGTCTTCTTTTATGTCAAAGCCTAGACCCCAGAGGTCTCATTAGAGGAGGAGCAGAGTTTTGACTGAGAAGGGGGAAGAGCTCCTTCAAGGGCCAGTAAGAATGTAACACCAAAGGAAATCCTGGCAGCAATTAGAAGCACTTCAGAAGCAGACCCAGCGCTGACAGAGGAGAGACAAAAGAGTAGAAAGAGCAAAAGCTAAATCCAATATTATTGTCCAGTTACTGTAGAGCTAAATGATTCGTTCATATATCGATTAACAGGCAATTTTTGTTACTAATTATTTAAGTCACGTAAACGTTCCAAGAATAAAATGTCTCTAGCTGCTAAATCAAAGAATGTTTGATGTGTTTCTTATTCTTCTATGATAGTAAACACTATCATTTGGGTGTTTTAAAAAAAACAAGCAATTTCATAATGATACCTTTGCCTCTGTCATGACTCTGGATTTGCGTTCCTGTTTTATTTTGTAGAGTTCACCTCCCTTGTGTCATGTCTTGTGTTTACTCCCTGTCTTTGTGTGGTTTCACGCTATCGTCAGCGTCTGCCCCGCCCCTCATTGTTTCCACCTGTTCCCACTCACCTCTTGTATAAATTGTCCTGTCTCCCCTTGTCTTGTGTCAGTTCGTCTTGTCATATCTTTGTGAGATCATGTGCAACTACCAGTGTTCCATGAAGTGTGCTTTTCAGAGAAATTTGTATATCCTCCTTGTGAGTGTTCTGAGTTGTTATTTTGTTGTTTTTTGGAAGTAAAGTTTTGGTTTATTCTACACTTTACCCTTGTGTCTGGAGTCGTGCAATTGAGTCTTCCTTCCCTGCGTCACAACAGAACGAACTGACCAGAATGGACTCAGCCGACTCCAAAAAGCTTCAGGACGCCCTGTCACTCCGGGGCGTGATGATCCAGCAGCATGGGAATCAGCTGGTATCAGTCAGTCGAGGAATCCAGGACTTAGCAGACCGTCAAACAGAGTTCCAAGCCTCTGTTTTCTCTGAAGTACACCTCCTGACAACACAGATGCAACAGCTCCTCACTCGCCTGTAGACTGCTCCTCCAGTGACGTCACCCGCTGCAGGTTCCTCTTCTCCTGCCTTGGTTTCTGCTGCCGGTCCGCGACAGCCTTCTGTTTCTGCTGCCGGACAACGACAGCCCCCAGCTGTTCCCCAGCTGCCCCTTGAGGCTCCAGCTGTTCCCCAGCTGCCTCTCGAAACTCCTGTGTTCCCCTTGATGCTCGAGACCCCCGTGCTCCCCCTCACTCTCGAGACCCCAGTGACTCCGGCCCGGCCTCCAGTCCGGCCTCCAGAGCGACTCCGCCAGCCTTCAGTCCGGCCTCCAGTCCAGCCTCCAGAGCGGCTCCGCCGGCCTTCTTTCCGCCGGCCTCCTGAGTGTCTCCGCCGACCTCCTGCGCGGCTCCACCCGCCTCCAGCCCAGCCTCCTGAGCGGTTCTCCCCGCCTCCAGCCCGGCCTGTCCACTGGCCTCCCGAGTGGCTTCTCCGGCTTCCAGCCCGGTCTTTCCACCGGCCTACTGGCCCCTGGATCGTCTTGTCATATCCTTGTGAGATCATGTGCAACTACCAGTGTTCCATGAAGTCTGCATATCCTCCTTGTGAGCGTTTTGAGTTGTTATTTTGTTGTTTGGAAGTAATGTTTTGGTTTATTCTACACTTTACCCTTTGCAATTGAGTCTTCCTTCCCTGTGTCCGAGTCGTAACAGCCTCAGGGAATTGAGATGTTGAATGAGAAAAATATTTAACAATGAAGATAATTAGTTAGTAAGTTGCAGCCTTAAGTGACAGCTCACTGAACATGCATAGAAATAGCGCCGCAACTAATGATTACCTTTATCGATTAATGTGCCATTATATTCTTCGTATTTTTCGAAATAATTCCTTTTATTTATTTTCAGAGCTTCAAAACAAAGATATCAGTTACTATGACAAGAAAATAAGTTAATTATCTGTAATTCAACAAATAAATGAATTTATAATATAATATAATCTTAATTTTTCTGGCTTTGGACTGTAACATGAACTGCAACACATTTGATTGATCTATTCAATACATTTAAGATCATTGACATGCATACAGTGTCCCATGTTAGCCTTGAAACTTTTCAAGGCAAATCTATGAAGTTATGTAACATTTGAAGCTTGAATAAATTAAAGCTGATTTGTTGAATATTAAGGAATACTGCACCGAGAGTTGTTCAACCGTGAGTCCAAGATTCCTCAGAGTTACTTGACATGCAGCATGTCACATGAAAACTTCATGTCACATGAAAACTTCACAGCTCGACTCCCTGAGAATTGCTAGACCATTAAAATCAAGGCCAGAGAAAGACGGAGAAGTCCCGTCTTACACGGATTTAATATGACCAAACAAATGCAAATCCGAAACAGAACACAGACGGTTAGAGCCGAAACATTTGCAATGGAGGATGTCACTCTGTTGCACTGGCAGCTTCTTTAGCAGAGGGAGACATCTTGTGGCCTGCCTCTAAATGAAACTAACCTCCTTGAAAAGCAAGCAGCAGCCACTTTGTATGCTGCACGAGTAATGCAAGGGAGGCAAGAATGGATTTTTTAGCTAAGAGGGGCTTATACTGTGAAATACCTCATATAAAATTCATCAAAAAGGGAGAAATATTGGCGTGTACTTGCTACGAATTTTTTTATAAATAAACCCTAAAGCTGTTTTGGAGGAGAGTACAGTCACTGTAAATCTTATTGGTCATACAACTATTTTAATTTCTCATGTTCAGTAAGGGAACATACAGGACTCCTACAGTAATTGTAAACATCTCTGTCACAGCACATGTACAGTATATCTCCCCCCCTGGCAGACCAGGTGGAGAGCAGCTGCAGTCTGTATCAATAAAAAACAGATGCTGCTGGCTACACCTGCCATCTTGTTCCCTTGTTCCATTCCATGAAGGATCCAACTAAAAAAAACATAAGTGCCAGCGCTGTCACTCAAGCTTTCAGTCTGCAGCCCCGCAGTCACACTTTGATAAACTCACTCCTCATATTTCCTCACCGGTACCTTCATTTGCAAGGATAATCTTTTTTTTATTTGTGCATGTTCTCATCTTGTTTGCTCAGCCGGAGGCTTTTGGTATCCAGTCCTGAATCCATTTTGCCCGCTTGCCTAAAAATTGAGCATCGTAAGCACTTGCCAGCTGTGTAAAGGCGCCATAGAATAACAGCATTCCATCAAGAGTTTCTCCTGTGTCAGGTTAACATATCATTAACTCAAATCATATCACTAAATATCCGCAAGGCTTCACCAGACTCTCTCGCTCTTTCCAGCCTTCAAAGAAATGTCATTACATAATCTAAATTTAAAGGATTGTTGAACGTGGATTACATCATCACTTCCAAAACATTATTTGCCGTTTCCAACCATGTGTCATGTCTGGCTTCCCCTGTACAGTGATTGGTGGTGTCGAGGGGAATCTCGGTTTACTTGAAAGGAGATAGCGATACAATACTTAAGACGGTGCGAGGCTTTGCTTCTATCGGCTTAGAGACTATGTATAGGTCTCAGAGGCCATTAGCGGAAACAAAAAGCTAAATATGGGCATGGCAGGTGATCCAAGATCAAAAGGGCATGTGATATGAAACCATGAGTCATTCTTTATCCCATCATTGTGTAGTTAAATATGAAAATATGGACGTTAACGGGGCGAACGCATGCTTTTGTTTGGACATTAGACGATGCCAGAAGGCTGGTATTCTACAACACAACGTAATGGCACTATTGGTTTTGGACAGAGCCACACTTGTGTCCAATGTCTCCACCTAACAAGCTAATTAACTTAAGAGGTTCTGTCAACTGGCACCTCCAATGTCTGCCTCTGGTAGTATCTGCTCACTGATGTGCAAGTCAGCAAAAAGCATCCCCGTGCAGCGTCCCCGCTATGAATTCCTCACTATTCCTCGTCAGTGCCATTGATCGGACTGCCAATACTGCACTTAGAGTAACAGTGGCTCCCTCACTGGCCTTTACTGACACTGAGTAATGGAACAAACACATTAGGTATTTGCTATCTGGCCTGTCATCTACGCGCACTGCCTCAGATTTGTTTATTTCATTGTTTGTACTGTGGAGCTTTATTTTATCTCTCCCCGCCTTTTTCATGCTCCAGGCAGCACTGTAATTTTGTGCTCCTTCACACACACACACACCTCTTTCCTTCATCTCTCCTAATGCTTCCAGTTGTGCAACGCGGCACTGGCTTCATTTCAAAGCAGGCTGAATTACAATAATGGTGTCGGTCCTCAGCTGAGTCCCAGTCCCACCTCAATCTAAGCACAGCACAGCCTCCTTTTCCTCTAACAACCCTCCTTTGTCTTTTGTTTCAACTTTGTCTTAGCTCTCTCCTTCAACTCCATATCCCCCCCCTTTCTTTATCCTTCTCTTTTGTATAAGCTGCTCCTCTTCTGTCCCTTTTCCTATCTCCCACACTGCCTATTTTCTGCTTTTTTCTGAACTGGTCTAACACTCAATCATGACTTCTGCTACCTTTACTCACCCTTCACTTTTTATTTGACCTCTAAAGCCTCCAGACTATACTGCAGTGGATGAAGTAAAACTCCACATCCTGCTTCTAGTTTAGCAGACCCTGAACAAATCCGCAACTACCACAGACAGACCATAATGTAATATTAAACAAAAAGGCTCCGGCTTTAGTGTCAACACAATCTGATACCTCAACAGGAAGTTCAATCACGCCACCCGAGATCAAGAGCATAACGATAAATGTGTTAGAATCAACTCAAGCTCTGAGCTGGTGATCGATTTGAAATGATATCACGCACGATATCGGGATGATCAGCATGAATCCCGCATATACACACTGACAGATGATTTATTTGGTCACAGCCAATCTTGCAGGTTTAATCCACAGCAGTGAGTTGGGGTGCTTGCGCTTTTGAGTATTAATGAGGCAATCAATCACGCACTAGTTCACAGACGGTGAGTACGGCAACAAGATGGAGGCATGAGATTAATATTGATAATGAAATAATGCCTTCACTAAGAAAGTGGTTTGGCCAATCAGTTGTGTTGTAATCTGATGATATTTTCTTTAAATATGTTTAGTGATACACTGTCTGACATTAAAAATGGGTTAGTTCCATACGAGCGCTGAAGAAGCGCAAAGATTCTTCAGTGTAATCTCAACAAAGCTTATTACCGCAGTTCACTCACAGACTGATACATGGACATTCAAAGCTATGTTGCTGTACATATTTATAGCACTGGGTAGAACATTTCCAGCATCTACCATCTGCCAGCCTTTTAATATCTGAGACTCGTTCTTCTCCAGTGAATTACAGCATCCTCCCCCAAAAATATTTCATTACTGTATGCAGAGGGAATAATTGCACTTGGGGGCCCTGATATTTCCTTTCCAAGATTTCTCAATACCACTGCACCCATATCCAAGTCATTAGCAGAAACATCTGGTCTTTCCTGTCACTGTAGGCACGCTGTAGTTTCTTCAGCCACTGTTTCTTTGTCTGATTTTGACACAAAAATGCACATTCAGGCACTCAAACACACATCTGTATACTCAAACACACATCTGTATACTCAAACACATATCTGTATACTCAAACACATATCAAAATAAAGTGTTGTACAGGTAATATGCTAAAGGAAAAGCAAAAAGTGTAGATCTCTAAGGGGTTTAAAATAGGAGAAAGGTAATATTCTATTTATTGCAATGCCATTTTCGAAATGCATAACACTAAAAGAAAAGTATATCAAGGCATTTGAATGATTTTATGCATATACTTGCATTTTTCTACATGCAGAGAGCTAATTATCAGTTGTTGTCTAGACTTTCCGTGAGTCATCTCGCGGTGATGTTCCTGAAGTATGGTAATGGATCATCTCAATTCCATCACATCTCATCTCCTGTGAGAGGACTTGCCTCTGAGCCTCCCACAATAAGATCAGCAGGCCGAGGAGGGGAATTCAGGCGGCTCCATGAATATTTAATTAGTCCCCTCTATACTTAGGCCCCCAGAGCATCTCCAGTTTCTGACATTTAGCTGAAATTTGTCCTGTGTATGTGGATGTGAGAGAGCCAAGGTCACCTGACGGACCACATCGATTTCAAAATCTGCTTTTATACAACGGTACATGTGCCGTTTTGTTTCTGGAACTCAAATCTGGTGTCTGAAGCTCTTCTTATAGTAGATGTCAGGGTTTAGTGTGGGTTCAATTTAAACTATTGTCATCCACACAAAATAATAGTATTGCCATTGTAGACCTACTAAGTAATTAGTATAAATCATTTGCTTCACTTTCACTGCTGCTGGTTCTAAAAGGAATTGTGCAGGCTGACAAACCCATCTTGGTGCTAGGCTTTCATCACTCAAATCAATGGCCCATTTCATCGAAATACAATCCTTTCCCTGTCTCTGCGGCACGACGATTGAGTTCCATTCAAATTCTGCTGACATGATTTTATCTCGGTTGAAGCCTGAGGAGGGAAAAAAAACTAGGATTTAACAAAATCAAAGCACATAAGTTCTATTTTTTTATTTAGTGAGTTGGGGCACTAGAACACTTGGTGCCACTGCTACTATGGAAATTATTCTTCTGAGGTATTTACAAATAAAAACTCTACGCCATATGTTTGCTCCATAATGCATGATGCGTGATGTCAGCAGAGATTTGTCGAACCATATGGCACTTCAGTAGTTTACATCTTTCCGAGGACAATTTTAAGAAAGTAACTCTCATTTCTCCTTCAAGAAAAATGACTATAAATAGTAGTCACAAAATAAAGAATTAGAAAAAGTAAGAATATTGCGATAACCATGAAAACCCAAGAAATATGTTTCTGCTTTTGGTGCCAACTCTTGTACACAGAGATCAAATGTTGCTTTATTAGTATTCCTTAGGATTCTTCCCATCTTACATCCCATACCTGTTGTTCCCTTTGGAGCTACTTAATCTTTTGGCGAACATGCCATTAAATATATAAAAGGAAGGATTATGGGACCATTACTGAAGAAACAATTAAGAAATTAAAACATAATTTGAATGAAATTGACTTCTCTTTCCCTAATGATATCTGATGTGGAAGTGTATGTCTCATCATGACAAAGGAAGCACTCTCTTATAATGTCTTAACGTTGTTGAGAAAGTCTTCTAGTCTTAATAATGTCTTCTAGTATTCATAAACATAAACTGACTCATAATTCATATCATCGTGGGCAAAATGAATCAAATTGTAGCATTATAATGACTATCAAACAGCTCACAGTTGTTGGCATTGCTGCCAAAGGCTTCCGCATATGTTCAAATCTAGCTTTCAAGCTTTTCTACTGAGTGTGTTCATTTTTTATTTTATTTAATACAATATTTTAGATTTTCTGATAAATATTTAGTCTAAATATTTATATACTGTGGCATTTATTCTACTGAGAAATTCTGAAATATTTAAGATAGTACTTCTTCACTCTCTCACCACCTAAAGATGAGTGTTTTTCCCGCAATTATTCTGACGCATTTTACACGGCTTTCACCCGAGGCCCGACCCACAGGAGGATCCATACTTACCGTTGTAAAGTTCTCTGCACCGCAGTCCTTGCCTCTATATTTGCAGTCGAGTAACATTTCATCGATGTTGTGGCTTGCCCTCTGTACAAACTCCAGCATGTTGAAGCTTTTGCTGGGGAAAAACTTGCTGTTGTCCGTGGGCTGCCCCAAAGCGGCCATGAAGTCATCAAAATCCCCTTGCTCCACACCCAAGAGACCAGCCATCCAGAAGATGTCATTCCTAAGGATCTGGGACTTTCGATAGCTGTTGTAGTTGCAGATGGTTATGGCTGGGAAGTACATGACGGGACTGTCCATCTCATCAAGGATGGTGACATGGGGGTACTGGTAGTACTCAATCACACGGTCGGCCACTTGGTAGAGAAAGAATGAAAGGGAGGAGCTGAATGCGGCGGCCCAAAGCAGCCGTCGAATAGTCACTCCACCGGGCAGGAAGATGTGGCTGAGGCCGTGGAGGGTACAGTTGGCCCCGAACACTGTAATGTCCGACGGCGGACGTGGCACTTCCTCCTCTGGAGCTCCCATTATCACCTAAGAGTTAGCGATTGTTCGATGTGATCTTGCTGCAGTGATGAGTCGCTGAATAATGGTGCTAACAGGGAGGTTCACCCAAACTAAATGTGCAAGGGAGGCTGGACGGAACAGGGTCTAGTTTCCTCTTCGCACCCGAGGGAGGGGAAGGGGTTGGATATCTGGAGCTGGGAAGTAGTGATGGACTGGTATATCAACCAATCCTCATCGCGATCTTAGAGGGCACATTGAGTTCTAGAGATCTGGTTTCATTTGGGAAGACCTGATCCCACAGCGGGTTGTGGTGCATAAATCAGAGAAAGATACAGCAGAGAGGCAAAGATGATAACAGAGGCATATTCAATTTAGCGGCCTCGGACACACCCAAATTCTTTTGGCTTTTGTAACATTCGGAAGGTTTCTGGACACATAGCCATGATATTGGAAGACTATTGTTTTGACTTCAGAAAAAACACTGTGGCTCAATCAAAACCCATTGGAGACATCGCCCAGCTGTGGTAAGCAAGCTAAAAACAAGGATGTTGTTTTTAGCTCCTTAAAAGTTGACATTTTGCAAACACAAAATGTCATCAATTCCAAATTAGCATCACATTTAGTTACAGCAGCATAAACAAAGCTTGAGCTGCAACCACAATTATATATTAGCCACTGAGAAGAAACACAAGGGGAATGGTCTACTGCTTTTCGTAATGAAATCTTAACAGACGTTGTTGAGAAAGGCCAGAGTATTACTCATTCATGGCTCCCATTAAGCTTATTGCAGCTGGTGACAGGACTCAAACCTGGCACTCTTCTCGGAGTCACAGACTCACATTTATAATATTTAGGCTACCATCTTCCCTCCTTAACTTTCTTGTAACGATTACAAATAATACAGTGACATACGTCACTCTAGAGAGTCAAAGCAAGCATTCATCTCCTGTACATATTCTCAATAACTTCTTTTAAACCATCTAGAAGAATCAAAGAACATGTTAAATTCTAGTCAATGCAACCATAGCTGATCCCTTAAGTTTGCAGCACACATCATCTTCAATCTTGCTGCAGCCCCCCTATCATGTGTTTTGTAACAGCATCAATTATTAATGCCTTCTCCAGCATACATTTCAACTCATGGGCAGAGGTGTATATTCGCAGAATGCAGACCTGAGGTTATTTCAGTTCATGAGCAGCTGTCTTGACTGAAATTGATTTGCTCAGAGCAGCATTAATTGAAAATGAAGTTAATAAGTTAACCTGTTTTGGGAGTTAAGCAAAGACCTCTAATCGACTGTCTATTTAAAATATACCAAGTTAAGCCATTCTGCCCTCAGCGGCCTCTACTAACCGACCAATCTCTCTTCATCATCCACACCTCTTCCCTCTTGCATACATCCTCTAATCTAGCCTTATGCACATCAATCCCCCTCCTTAAATCAATTACGTTGGTAGAGGCCAAAAACAGAGCTGAAGAAGAGTGAATATTGGACTTACATTCATCAGGTAGACACAAACACGACTCCTAATGAATGATAATGCTGCTCCGTACCTGCTGGATGTGTAAATAAGCAACTCTTTGCTAACAAGTTTGCCATATCAACTTAAAGGTCAGTATTGTGTTAACAACTTCTTTCTTCTGCCCCCAAGTGGAGAAAACAATCAGTTTTAGCAGGTTTAAGTTTCATTAGGTCTCAATAACATTTTTAAAACACATTTATTGATTTTCACTGCATTGCATCCCAAAATCCCATCTTTCTCTGCATCGAGTAATGTTTTGGCCAGTGGCAAACAGTTACCGATTAACTTGTCCAGTGGACACGGAGCAATATTAGCATTCCTTTGGAGTTATGTTTCGGTGCAATATGGACTCTGGGCAGGGCAACATTTAACAGACAAATGCTGGTAAAATAAGCAAGTGGCTGGTAAAATTTGAACATTCAAAGTTAATTTTGCACCCTGCTGCAGGGTGAACACTTTCTGTGGGTTAATCACTGCAACGCGCCCTTTCACAATACATGTAGTCATTTCATCAATTGTTAATGTAAAAATATTGATTGGAGCAGCTTTAACAGGTCTAACATTACGAATGGGATTATCATTGTGTCTGCACTCAACACTGACGCAGCCCTGACTACATTCATGCCGAGGATTGTACATGAAGGGCAGGTTGTACCTTATTATTACTACATACTTTAACATTAGCCACTTGTATTGTTGTTTGTTTGATTTTAAATACATTTATTCAATACATCTTTTATAAAAAAGCACTGCTCTGCCGAGGCTGCACAATGTTCTGGTATACTTGGAGTACATAGGGACAATCAAGGGCTACATTCCAGCATATTCATTTAAAAAGTAAGGCCAGTTGTTTAATGAGGAAATAATGAAAATATCCAAAAATGCAATATTTGACAACAATGTTAATACATCTTTTCTTGGATCTGCAACAAAAACTAATCTCTTGTTCCCGGGACTGATCTCCTGCTGTGATTCTTTCGCCAAATGTCGTTAACATTTCTTCACTTTCGGCGATAACTTAATAAACAAGCACACAGAGAAACACACCGGACGGGAAAAAATACACTAACCTCTCCTTGGCAGTGACTTCAAAAAACACAAACCTTCTGCCAAAGCTGCAGTATGCTTCAGCTGAACATTTAGACTATGCTAAGAAAAACACAAAAAGGCAACCAAGTCTGAAGGCTGATGTTTGAGTTGACTTGAAAAGATAGTTTACATTGACATTCAACCCACAGCTACTTCTCCCTCAGCAAAATATGTCAAAACGACTGAGAGAAAAGTAATTCAGACAATGTCAGGTTTAGCAAAGACGCATCAGACACAGAGCAGCTTAAAGAATGTGTAGCTTTGAACAAGCTTTTTTTATGCAAGGTTTTTCCGAGGCATTGTTCTCTTTGTTTAAGTGTGAGTAAATTCATTCAAAAAGCTTTCCCCCTATGCTCACAGTAAATTGAGTACATATTTGCTGTTCTGTTGCCTATGGGTACAATTGAGTCATCTTTCTTAAACTACAGCAAATTAAGAAGTGGACAAAGCAGATTTCTGAAGTTAATAGGGGCACTCAGGGCGAAGTGCAAGCCTCTACTTAATCAATACTCTGTGGAGGTTTTCCAGATGCTCTAAGTTAGGTGTACTGGTTAATGCACTGCCGCAAGAAATCAGCAATTCAGTACATCACAGCTTCTCCGTGTGCCTAAAAACACTTTCTTTCACTCTGCAGTGAGAAGAAGCCGAGGCTACATTCATACATGTCGAGATTACTGATATCTTCAGAGACTACGTGTTCTTTCTCATCAGCCGCTTTTTGTCCTCACTGTGTGGAGAATGTCAGAGATGGTCTGCTGGATCTGACGGCGGACATTTTACGGGTGGCTACAAGACTGGCATTTTTATAATGTCGAAAGGTCATTTAAATACTGAGTCCGGAGGAGAAAGGTTTCAACCTGTCCCTCTGCTCCTCAAATTATAATTACCTCCTCTCTTGTTTGGTCGACCCGAGTGCAACCACCCGGCCGTCCAAATGTTGAGTTTATAATGAGGTGTAAGTGTGTTGGATTATTTTCCAGTTATTTTTAGCGATACAGAAATTGCTTGGCCTCCTCCACGGAAAGGTCAGAGGTCAAGAACAGAACAGTGTCCCTGCAGCTGGGAGGGACACAGTGTCCTGTGCAAGGACACGTCAAGTCAGAGACTTTGTCCAACTGTCTTCCAACTCACAGTAAAGTGAAGTTCACCACATGTAGAGAGGGCCTTTCATGTCGTTCCAAAATTACTAAAATAAACTCATTAAAATGCAGCGGAAGAGCAGGATGCTGGGATTCATTTCAAAAGGATTTAAACCTTAGACCCCCAAACTGCTTCAAGTGAACCCAAGTATTCATCTGCAGCCACCCACAGGTGACAAATGCTAAATAAAGAATAATTGTGAGCATTAAAGTTCATTCTTAACCTTGAATATATTTTGGCAACAAAAAAAGCTTTTTAACTGGAGGCACGGCTGCTTGAACAAACTCCATCTGCTAAATAGAAGGTTTAAGATATTCATATTTTAAGAGGCTGGAAACTTAATAAAACAAACATCAATTGATTCAAACTAATCCATCAACTGACTGTTTTAGTTCAAGTTGAAAGCTCCACAAAAGCCAGTACATTGATTTTTAATTAAGTTTTTAATTGCCTGAGACTTGCAAGTCAACTTTGTGCCATAATGTGACTGTACATGCAAAGTACTTCCACAAACAAAAAGCCTCTTTAAAAATACCATTAAATACTTAGAAATAATATCTTTCTAACAGTATTCCAGATTTCAATGTTTAATCAAAGTCCTTCTTGGAATCATAAAATCTTCACTTATATTACAGTAGGACAAATATGGATTTCCAAAATAAAAAAGCAACATCCATTCGTAATGAACTGAATACTCATCCCCTACTCCACTTTCACTTCATAAAAGCAGCTTTTTTAAATGCCATTAATCAGAATCTGGGACTACAGTGAATGCAAACTGCAGCTGGTTTCTCTTATGGCAAGCAGGAAATGGGCAACGACTAATGAGGAAATTAAATATTTCAGTATTGACCCTAACACATGAGAATCCTTAATATGGTACCGTTACAGCAAAAGGGAATATGCTGTAGCTGCTGTATGCACAGCAGTGGTGTGTACTGTACTGCGGATTTCCTTCACAAAAGAGCATGGTCTATGACTTGTGTATGCTTAAATCCCTCCCCTGTTTGATTTAATGCCTAATTCCATGCTGACAGTTACTCGTGAGGCACAAGCAGAGGACTTCATACAGCTGCCAAACTAATCTCGGAGTATAAAAAGGCAGAAAAGCTTCACTGTGGGTACTTCAAAAGACCTTTCAAAAAATCACTTCTGTCCATCTAAGACGGCAATTAGCTGTAAGTACAGTTAAGGGGAATGAAAGGTGACTTCCCTCGCTCCCTCGCTACCCATCCATTTTAGAGAGAGGGTCGGAAACAACACTCTTGAGATGAAAATATTATCCAAAATGGACATACTGCTCATGCCCTCGCAGACTGCGGAGACCTTGACTCTTCAAAGTGGGAACTTTTGAGGAATATATCAAACGGATTTTACAGGTTAGTCTTGGTGTCAGGGAACATTGCACCTTATCCGCAGAGGAACCCGTTTTGTATGATTTGGGCAACTCAGTCCAGATTTGTCAATGTCAAATATTATCACTGGCAAAAATAGAGACAAGTAATCTTAAGTCTGAGGAATGACGCCCTACTCCACCTTGAAGGTAATGTTTGATGGATGCACTTCACTGCTCTGATCACAGAGGAGTAGGGATGGGTACCAAAACCCGGTATTAAGCGGTACCCGGGGATAAATTATTAAAGACTATAGAATTAGGGATGCATGATATGGATTTCTTTCAGTCGATACCGGTAACCAATAATTTACTTGCGTCTCATGGCTTTTATAGAACTGAAATGCTTTGGCTGCTTAGTCTGCAGATAAAATACAATGATAAAAGTATGCATATAAAGCCATTGCTGCTGGATAAGTAACGTTATTGAACGCTGGATACTGACTGAGCTCTCTTTCACTTCACTGGAGTCGGCGAACACGCGCAGAAAGCCTATAGAAGCAGCGCCACTCTGCCAAATACTTTTCCCCGTACTAACTTACAGTATAACGTTACCGCCGGCAAAATGCTTCCACTAATTAAATCCGTGCTCTATTTCATAAGCGTTGTGGTTATGTCAACTAATGTTCCCGTTTGGAGATTGATGCATCTACTAAGTGAATTTCACCGCGTTTCTGACCATGGCGTTGATTTATCGGCTGTAATTTCATTATCGGAATAATAAATGATAGCAAAAATAATTCCCAAAATCGGTTGATAAATGATCAGCCCAGGTATATATCATGCATCCCTACATAGTATTGATAAGCTCTGACGTTACAGATTCTTTTTTGTTTTGTTTCCTGTGAAATATTCTTGAGTTTATATAGTGACGTTGCTGTTCTTATATTTATTTATATTAAAATGATAAATAAATCATGTACTGTTTTTTTTTTTTTATAATATATTAAAAATAATTCTAAGAGTATCGATAAAGAACTGAACCAATAAGATGAGGAGGAAACCTAAACAAAACTTCCAGTTTAAAATGTAATGAAGGGTTACTGTTATCAATACCTTGGATGATCTTTAAATTGTGTAAATTAACGCTTTTCTCCTGGGCTATCCAGTTATTAAAGGCTATAGTCTGAATTCGCTGACTTAGCACTGCCTTAGTGGAATTTGTATTAAATGGTCTTGTTTGAGCATTTTATTCTCAAATCAATACGGTTTCTATTTAGTATCGGAAGCTCTGAACAAAAGCACTTGTCTGCAGGAAATTACAGTGATAAGTGTTGAAATACAACCACAATATTCACAAGTTCTCCACCTCACTTAACACAAGGATTCCATGAAGGCCCACTTGATGAAATCACAGATGCAAGTCTGTGTTGTCTCGAGGACGGACAGAAATGTATTTTTATCAAAGGTCACAAAACAACATAATGTGAACGTTGGTCCACATGTAATTTGAGGATAGTCCTTTATTCCTAGTGGCCAGTTTCTTGCCTTTTTAAATTATAAAAGTCCACTGAAAACCTGCATCCAAGCAGACAGAATCAAGACTCCTATGCTTCTTGTAACAGTGCGGCTGTGGCTCAGGAGGCGGAGGATCGGAGGTTTGATCCCCACCTTCTCCAGTCCGCATGTCAAAGGCTCCTTGGGCACGATTCTGAACCCTAAAATTGCTCCCGAGTGTGTGTGACTGAGCATTAGATTAGATGATGAGCAGTTTGGCACCTTCTATGGTAGCCCTGCCACCAGTGTATCAACGTGTCGGTAAATGTTGGCATGAAGTGTAAAAGTGCTCTGAGTGGTCGGAAGGCGCTATATAAAAGCAAATCCATTTACCATTGTACAATAATGACCAGCTCTCCTGGTACATGATACAGGTATTAAGATGGTCCCACAATGGTCCAGTGCAGGTTAACAACAGGCTGCTTACAATAATATTGTTTACAATAATGATAGACCTCATACATTAAAGCGACATTAGGAGGGAATGCCATTTGTAAACTGCGATAATTACCCCTAAAGAATTGACAAAACCCCCGTCAAGACACCCGAGCCATCTCCATGACAACTGAGCAAGTGAGATGCTGTTGGAGAAGCTAAAAAATTAGCCTTGATTCAAAAGAAACAAGTATTTTACATGAAACTGCTCAATTCTCCATCTGTGTAAAGGTCCTGAGGAATCCATAAAGTGTTTGTTGTGATGCAATTCATTAGATATTTCATTACTAATCATCACAGCTAAGTGGTCTGATCCCTAAAGTCAATCGGAGAGGTTTAAGAGGAATGCTGCTATTATTAAATAGACTAGAGAGTATTTAGGCAGCGCTACGGTATAACTGTCCTCCCTGCTCGCCCTGATTCTGCACTGCTGTACAAATTCAGCTAACTGGATTAGCAATGACAGTCAAATTGAGGCTCTGGACATTACTTGTCAATAAAAAAATGACTCCATCTTTTTGTATTTATGCCTGGGTTTAGAGTTAACACTGAGAACACAAGCTTGCATCAGATTCACTCCCACAACCATTAATTATAGCGGCTAGAAAATTGCTTCGAACCAATTAATTTAATACCAGACGGAGCTTGATTGTTGTGATAGCTGTCGGAAAGACGTCTGGAAAATGAAACAGAGGAGGAGGAAGGCAGAATAGCTGAGCGGGGTGTGACAGCCCTGTAGTACTGCCTGGTCCTGTCTGCTGTCTTCCCCCTCAAGGAGATTAGCAGGAAGGCCGTCAAAGGGAAGGCTGACACCTGTGCTGGCTGCATCCTCAGCTTTATAAGCTGGTAGAGGCAGCCAGTGACTCTCTCCCTCCCTCGGTACTTGCTTTGTTGTTTTTGTTGGGTTTAGACTTCGTATTGTGTAGATTGTAAAACATTTCCCAAAGTGTCAGTGTTTTTAAAAAGTAAACAACTCAGCGTGAATACATTTCCTTCAGTTAAATAAAGACAAGACGGAGACATTTCTTTTTGGCAACAAAGAGAATGGACTTAAAGTTAATGCTCTCCTTGATTCCAGCCTAAAGCAATCTTAGATGTTTTAATGGACCTCAGCTTCCAGGCAAAAAACTAAATCATTCTATTAATATCTGAAATATGTAGTCAGAATTAGAGATTTAAAGTCTGTGCAAGATTTGATACCCTCATTGATGCCATCTAGCAGGATGGATATTACAAAGAGTCTCGCCCTGTCTTTCCAAAATGACCATTGAACTGCAATACAATCAGAATGCTGCCGGTAGAGTTATAGTGAGAACCAGCCACGTGTCCCAATAATTAAGTTTATATACTGCTGTTTCCCCTACCATTGTTGCACGGTCAGCATCCCCCCCCCCCCCTCCAAAAAAAAGCAGTAAACCTAGGGGAAACACTGTATACTGTACAGTAAATGGTTTTGCCTAATGCGCCTTTGAGGAAACTGGATTGTTGCATTGCTTATGTTCACTGGCGAGTGTTTTCCAATCCGCACAGGTTTCTTAAGGTGGTGTTTAGGGGTGGATGGTGAGTGCACAGGGGAAAGATTCTGGTTTTAGTTTAAATGCTGATAAAGTGAACAAGTCATTTCTTGTATCACCATAGAGCGCTGCAGAGAGGACGTGTTTTTGTAGGCCGACCCAGAAGTCAATGAGATTTTTCTATTGGGTTTTAGATTATTGTAGAAAATAAGATATGTGGCAAACAAACGTTTATGATGCTTACATGTTTTGTTCAGCAGGATAATCTCCACATATTAACACCACTTCTGAAGCTTAAATGCAATCAGTAGAAGTAGAAAGCTAACGTTAGGCTATAAACAAACTACACCACGATCGCATGCCTTCACGTCCCCACCACGAAGCTAAAGACGGACTCGTCTTCGGCGTGATGACATTTAGTAGTGTCACTGACGTAAATTATGTTGTATGTATGTAATGTATAATGTAATGTATGTAAAAAATAAAAATAAAACGTTCCCCTTTACAATATTAATTCCTCCTGCAAATTTAGCATGAATATCAATGACTTAATACTACACTAACTGCGCTCCAGCGTGACTTATTGTTTATAATTTTCTGTCTATTTTTATTCCATAGAATCTTGTTTCCTTATATTCCCATCATTTATTTCCCTTTATTGTCTTTTCAAATCTTCTTTTCCTCTACGCTTTTAAAACGGGCCTTGCTGACTCATCCATAAACTGCACACACTCCTGACGTCACTTATTTAGATATTTGAGATTATCTTTCTGTTTGGTTTCATAAACCTTTGACAAGTCATGTGTGGTCTCCTCCTCTGAGTGGTGCTGTGGCAGAGTGTGAACAACACACTGAAACCAATTACCTTCTTTCTGTAAATTTGACAGGCAACTTTAAGGTTAAACAAAAATAAATTGCCAAATAGGTCGGCTTGGGAATCAATGGCATTACAGTGTGTATTTTTAATGATTGCCAGAATCTTTCCCTATTACATGTGATCGTTTAGTGTGGAGAAGAGCTGTCACCGAGCTGCAGGCTTGAGTTAACTAATCAGGCTATCTTCGGCCTGTAATGGCTGTGTATGAAGCATGAGGAATTCAATTAAATTGGGCAAGTAAACATTCACTCAGTTACAACCTGTGACATTAATCCACGGGAACACCATGGTGGGCTGTGCTTCCCTTCTTCCCCTGGGATTAACTCAATCAGTCTTTCTGATGGTTAACCAAGCAAGACAGACGCAAAGACACCAAGGCTTATACATATGTAACATGTCATACAACACAACTATTTATTTGTTTAATTAATACTTTATGTAACATGTGTTGTAGATACAAATGACACACCACAGAAACAATTGCCCATTGTTCTGGAGAAACAAACAACAGTGCCTGACCTCTCCTGCTGCTCGGTTATTACCTCCACTTTTGTTTTACAGCTTTCTCTGGCTCTCAACTCTCTGGGCGATGTGCACAGAACCTGTCTATTAAGCTTTAGAAACTATAAACTGTGAGGACCAACTTTTAATTTCAGCGGTGTGGAAAAAAACAACTTTGGCAGCTGCTACAGGGCCATATGATTTTCTTTTTTGGAGGGGAGGCTTACATACAGTACCAGGACCCATTGTGTGTTGAGTGTATATCTATTCTCAGAGAGGTTTTTTTGCCTTTTTTTCTGGGCCCTTTGGCAGACAGTGAAGTGAGAAGCTTCCATTATCCTTCTCAACTGCCTCCTTAACAAGCTCTCCTGTGTGCCTCAGAGCTATCTGCCATGCATCTCCACTGTTCATCCACCAAGCGTTTGCTACCGACTGAGTCCCCACAAACATCCCCCCCCCTGGGTAGTACGGTCTTCAAGACCTCATCCGTGCTTCTCCAACAGAGAGACTTTTAAAATTCAAACAGCTCCATTGCCTTTGTATATCTGTGAAAAACACACCGATAGATCCTTACGCTATGATGCTAAATGCTTGTTGACATATCTGAAGATACAAATTAAAAAGGATTTGTGCTCCCAGGGTTCCGCGTTTGACATTTCTCCAATTAAATTAAGTTATTTATTCGGTTGTGACAGCGAAAATTAAATGTCAGTCAGTGCACTGACACAGAGAAGAAAGCACTTCAAAGAATATTTTTGTGCCCCGATTCAATTAATAGAGGCTGGCAGCAGGTGGCAATGTTTATTTAGCCACAGATACAGTACTGTGGAAAAGAGCTATTGTGTCTGAAACAGTGATAGAGGATGGGAAAGATCATTGTATGACTACACCTCTGAATCTAATGCAATCCAATACAACAGCTCAGCCACACATTCTCCCTTTACAAAGATAATAATGTTCAGTTTGTTTCTGTTTTTGTACTCGTGTGTTGTTCCTTTATTGTTACTTTCTATTTTATTGCTTGAAGAGGTTTCTATATTTTCTATACGCTTTGTAGTGTACGAGCATGTGGCAGAGCTGTTGTACTGGATTGCATTAGATTGTATAGGTGTACCTAATAATGCATCTTTTCATTTGCATTTAAAATCAGCATTTCAGTGTGACGTGCCATGGGTGTTAACTTTTAGTTTCTCAACGGACTCTCGATACATCACGGAAGCAGCTGGCAGATCAAGTATTTTGAAACAGAATAATACACATCTAACACAGCTGTATTACATGCTAGCAGTGTACGACTCACCTCAGACCTGGGAAACTAGACGTTAATGCAGTGATGAATAAAGTGCTGGTAAATCCTAATGACAATGTGTGAAGACGGGGGTGCGCACACACACACACACACACACACACATACACACACAGAGTGTATTCCATCATAGAGCAACTACTGAGCCACAAATTATTCTGTTATCGTAGACAAACAAGTTATTTATCTATCCTAGTCCAGAACTGCTCCTGTCAGCAGAGGCGAGCCACCAGATTAGGTCTCGGCGGAGACTTGTGAAGTCTGTGTTCTGTGAAATTTGATTTTTTGTTTTTTTCATTCTCATGGATGTCACATTCAGTCGCTTTCATTTCAAGATGACTCAAGTCACCAAATTCAAGAAAAAATATATTCATGTGATTCCACAGCAGTTTGAACATTAATAAATGATGGCTGTCATTTATCTTTCTCTGAGGCGTCTAAGAAAGATGATTTATCTAATGTGAAGCAAACTTTATCCCCGTGTATAATATAATATTTGTGCCTGAGGGCAAAAAAACAAGTGCCAATAAGTAGTTTGACTAGTGCTTGCAGAAGAGGAGCTCATGCATTTCTGACACCTGAGAATTTCAGTTTAATTTAAGTTCACTCGTGTGAGAGATTACAGTGGGTGTGGGTGCCTGAGAGGCGCTGGTACATGGCAGTGGAAGAGGACTTGGCTTTCCACCTATTACTCCCAAGCCTCCATGACCAATAGCAAACAGGAAGGTAAACGAGTCTGTCCAGCCATGATAAATGCTCTTAGGCCAAATCTGTGGGTGACAGAAAAGCCGAAGCCATACGCTGCCACTTGCCCTTAAGAACACAGTCTGTAATTTAAAGGACAATGACTTTCTCTGACGCTAGGATCACATCTAGTGAACTGTGAGAGAAGGAAAAGAGAGTAGCAAAGCCACCGCTTCAAATACAAATCGATTTATCGGTGTAACCAGAGCAGCTAAGAGACAAGTATACACATAATAATTGGTATCTATGCAGTGTATAGACTTCTTTGTGCACACACCAGATGCTCAATCAGTCTAAACGTATAGAAAGGCTGTTAATGATCAATTGGTCTTTACATCTCTTTGTCCTCTCACGTTGATCGTGTGCCATCAGGGTGTGAGAAGAGAAACACAGGATTAGGTCTATTTCAAAAAACGGTTGGGTCCAATGACGGGCTTGTTTTGATGGATGGGAGGGGATGACTTTGGTTTCAGGGCTGCAGCTTTTTAATTTGTGAAGGATCATTAGCTGGAGAAGGCTCCTGCTTGTAGCTCTGGGGGTGGGGGAATCAAATAGATGCAGCACAAAGAGGTACCTCTTCATCCATCTAGTTGCTGTTGTAGCTATCCCAGCTGGTAAGAGGAGGATGTTATTCATGCATTACAATGCCACTGTTGACTGTGGTGGGTCTTGTGCATGAAAACCACATTATTGTGTGAATTATGTGGCTTTTGAAAAGAAACAAACACAGGAATAGCAAGTGAGCTTGAGTCAAGCACTATACATCCTGGACTTGTCATCCAAACCCCCTCCTACACACACAGCAATGCGTGTGGGCATGGAGTGTAAGGCTGGGGTCTTACTTATTGCCGCAGTCACTATGTAAAGTAGATTAATTTATGCAAACGGTGAACACAACTGATTCAGATTTGCCTACAGGGTAAAAATAGATGTTCGCCACTTGTCTACTTTACACCACTAACATGATTACAGAACAGTTTATGTCCGACTGAAATATAATTCCACAATGAGAATGTACCTTAAAAGATATAATAGTACTCACAAAGTTCAGACATGATACCATGAGGGTTTCTATGGTTACGTAGGGGTTAAATATGAATTTTTCCATTTGCCTCCTGTGTTTTGAAGAATAAACACTCTGCGGCAGTGGATGTGTTTTTTTATCCTCGAGCCCACTCATATGGTGCCTTTTGATTCTCTCCCCCCCCCCCCAAATCAATTGAAAGGAAACAATACAATCAAGTGCCCGAGGCAAACCGCTCGTTCTATTGAACACATGTCTACATCGTGATTGCTCCGGGAGGTTATTTCAATCATAGCATACACAACATTTTCATATTTTCTTAAGCGGACACTGAAAAGGATTACACTCGTTCAAATGGTTTCATTTAAACATGTAAATCAATCTCAGTAAAATCAAAAGCTACCTGATGTTCATAACTTAGCATAAGACAACAACATTTACATTTAGTTAAAAGAAAAAAAATCTCTTTAGTTATATGCATCACTTATGGAACCCTTTTAGAAGAATTGCACAAGAAAACAATATTTTACTGGAGAAGGTGTCAGATTTGTCATTAAACCAAACTGATAAAACTGTATGACAAGAACACAAACATAGTACGAATATATATGCATGACTGAAGTAATTTATTGCATACCTCCCTTCTAAAGGAAATGGCAATGAGGCAGTTTAGCTAATTGGTGAGATGCATTTCTTGTTATTAATTGTAAGGGAGGTGTGTGTCCCTGTCATGTAGTTTTGCCATCCCGGCCATCAGTGTAAAGAATCGGTTATAAAAACCCAGCGAGCTATTTATAGAAACATGTCGATGGGCAGGTTGGTGATTTAAAGCAGCACAGTGCAGGGACCCTTAGAAGATTTACTACGGTTGTTTCTAAGGGATTTTCTCTGGAAACGGCAAAGGGGTGGGTTTTGCTGTGTTCGTCAAATTATATGTGAATTAAAAATATGATGGCGAGAAGTAAAAGGTACTTTAGTGAATGGATGAGTGGTAATCTTTATTGCTTTTGGCCCCCAAGACCAAAATGTACAGCATGCGGCTACATATGATTAGAGATAATTAAGCTTTTAAGATAAGGTGCCTAAGCAGTTGAGGCATGCAGACTTTCAATGAGATATAATTTACCCCCCTGAGTATATTATATTGTTTTCCCTGCACACTCCGATCGAAGGTTATTAATAAAAGCACAACACATGGCACATCTGTTGCTGGTGGCACAGTCGATCTCAGAGGGTGCAGGATCTGTGTCGTGATGTGTTAAATACGCTCGCACTTTCAACACTGCAACAAACTGAAACGCTTTGAAGCCATAAACAATTAACAATTTAAAATCTTTTCAGGAATTTTTCCAGTCTATGACCTAATAATTCTTACAACAACAATGTAAATTAGACGTTCACGAGGAGGAACGTTCCCCCTTGTCGATAACACTTCCATCGCTAAGTGATTATGTAAAATTCATGATTCATTATACAGACACCACAATATTCATTGCTCTGTCTTTACCATAAACTGCCAGTCCTCGTCTTTCCATCTCCTTAACTTATCAAGTTTATACTGTTATCTCTCATTTCTCCAGGCATCCATATAATGAGAATCTAATCTTGTCATCATTAGCTTAATTACGGTTAACAGTATGATCATGCCCACCTGGAAATTGATGTATTGTATCATGTTGGAAGATAACTAGTCACAATTGGGTAATTGCCAGATTTGAACAGTACAAAGTCTCGCAAGACCAACAATTAACTTCTGCTTGTTGATGAAATATCCAACACAAGTTAACCATCCCACTGATCTTTTGTTGTGTTACATGTGGGTATTATTCCACTGGATGGTGACTGGTGCAGTTTATTTGGTTTGTTACAGAGAGATGGTGTTGCCCTGGCAGACGCACAGAAAACCAACACCATGTCAGAGGATCACTGCAGTTAACCATCCTTTTGGTTAACTTTACAAAGGAGCATAACAAATGCATTCAGGTGCTGTTTTCAGACAGATCTCATCCTCACTCGCTTAGCTGAACTTTCACTTGCGACATCCCGACTGACTAACGCTCAACAAATACACAACTGGCACAGCTGATCTCTCACTTTTATACCAAACTCAAAATTGGAAAATCTCAGACTTGCCACAAATCACTGCCAGAGTGTGAATATATATATATAGATATATATATATATATATATATATATATATTAGATATATATATATTAATATATATATATATTAATATATATATATATATATATATATATATATATATATATATATATATATTAATATATATATTAATATATATTATATATATATATATAGATATATAATATATATATATATATATAATATATATATATATATATATATATATATATATATATTAAATATATATTACATATATACATAATTTATAATATACACATATATATACATACATATACCCATATATATATATATATTATATTATATCCCCACATGTGACATATATCTATATATATATATTTAATATGTGTATATGTGTATATAATATACACACACATATATAATATATATATATATATATATATATTATAAATATATATAATATATTATACACACATATATACACATATACATATATATATATATATATATATATATATATATTATATAATATATATATATATATATAGATATATATATAATATAAATAATATACTTATATATATTACACACATATACATATATATATCACATATACATAGATATATATATATATATATATATATATATATATATATATATATATATGTGTATATTGTAGGTATATATAGTATATACACACACACATATATATATATATTATATATATATTATATATATATATATATATATATATGTGTCTGTGTACTGGATAATGGCTGCCTGTCTGAAAGGCTTGATCCTTTGGCTGCGTTCCCTTTCCCTTCTCTGATCGTTATAACTCTTCATGTTCTTTTTATGGGGATGATGTTTACGTGTTTTAGAAGGTTTTTGTGATATCCTACGGTCTTTGAAACGTATCATATTTTATGATAACAGTTTAGTAAAGTCTCTCCAAATTGTTTTTCTTCCAACCATTTCTTTTGTCTGGCTTTATCCGACTCTGTGTTTCTCAGAGGGACTGTAATAATTCTCATTATAGCCGGTGCTGTCAAGAGCAAAGGGGTCAATACTAAAAGATTAGTTATAGGAAGACTAAAAAACTCCATCTTATATCATACAGAGGAATATAAAGTTTTAATTCAAATCCACAAGGAGATTACATTTTATGTAAATCAACAAGAATGAGTTGATAATCTGTAATTAATCTTCTGTAGAGTATTTTTCATTGCTTATAAGAAATAACTTCATGTCACAAAGAAACAAAAGGAGGAGAAAAAATATGCTATAACAAATATTATTATTATTATTATTATTATTATTATTATTATTATTATTATTATTATAGATGCTGAAATAAACATTTTTAAAGAAGAGTGCAGCTTCTGTATTCTCAGGTTTCATCTCACAACAACTGCAATAGTTTGGCCTTTGAATTAATAAATAGACACACAGTAAATACATATCAATACATAGCTATGCATGTATGTATGCATGTATGTATGCATGTATGTATGTATGTATGTATGTATGCATGCATGCATGTATGCATGTATGTATGTATATATTCAGGACAATACTAAGAAAGGCATTGTTGTTAAACCTCATTACGGTCATTATTTCAGCAGCACCAGTGAAATTGTTTTTTGAGCACTTCCTAATTATAAGGCTGGTCTCGTCGTGTCTTGCTGACTCTCTCAGCATTCATGATTGAAGAAGCAAAGAATGGAAGCACATTTTCTGAAACAACCTAATATGGTGTCCTTTGTATTAAATGGGTCTGGTGTAATTAAATGTTAAAATTTAACATTTAGAGTCAATTTCATTCATTTTCTTTTGACGAGAACAGAACAAGACGAGGTTTGATGTGTCTGCAGAAAAGCAAACGTACTGCTTCAGTCGAGCAGAAAACTTAAGCCAGGAAGATATTTTGCCTTCAATCTTTTTTGCAAACATACATTTCTGGAATTTTCCACTGCGTCACACTCTCTGATTTGAGAGAGTAAAATGACCACCTAATACAAATACATGGGCATTAGAAACAAGTGACATGTCCACACTGGAGGTCTATTAATGTGGAGCTAAAGGGTCATGCCATATCATCATCAATGTTGTGATCAATGTGCTGAAATGATAAGTCTATAAAATGACTATTCAATTGACTGAAAATAAATTTTGATCATCTGTCAAAGCCACAATAAGATTTTTGGCCACTTGGGGGCAGCAGAAAAATCTGTAAATAAAACCCGACATATTACTACTCAGTGTTTCGCTGCGCCCTGCCACCGGAGCCCAGCGCCCACACACACGTGCGCACACACCTACAGAGCGGAAGAAAGGAGAGGGGAGAACTCAATAGAATCCGCCGCACGCAATCCCCCCCCCGTCGCACGGTGAGCACCCCTCCAAAGCAGTAAACCTTGGGGAAACACTGCTACTAATTAAGTTGATATGTCAAACATCCACACCCTGTGGACAGGGAGCAACATTGGCATTCAGGAATACAATATTCATTATTTGAGCTCTGTTTTGGTCTCCATCATTTCCTAAGGAAAATGCTCCACTATGTTCAGTTAGTTTCAGGTAGCATAAAGTGGGCAGTGAACAGCTGCTCGAGTCCGACCCACGCCCAATCCAACTCGTGGCCCTTTGCTGCATGTCGCCCAGTCTCTCTCTCCCCCCCTTTTCCTATCTATCTGTGCTATCCAATAAAGGCAAAAAAGCCACACACAAAAAACAAAAAAACTAAATAAAGACTAAATGTTGCTTGTTTTCCAATTATTTATTGACTCAGATCACTGATGTGAAATATTTTGAGGGAATATCATTTTGAAGATTGCAGTTTTGTTTTTACATCTCACTTTACATTACCACTCAGTTCAATGGGATTAACAAACTGGCAGCCTTCCAGTCACAAGTTTCTCCAACCTTTAAGCTCCATTACCCCATAATACAATACAGCTCTGGACAGGGCTCTCTCTGCATAATACTGGTGGAAGATAATGTGTATTGGTGCAATTGGAAGCCAAATGGGGGTTAAAATAAATTGTTATTAGTGTTTTCCAACAGCAGAGCGCTGAATTTTCTTCATTCATTCCGCTTTATTGTAACGCATGCACGCCTACACCCAAGAATTCTGCTTATGGGATAAGAGATTTTGGATAAATTGCCCAGCCCTTACTTTAGGGCAGAGTACAATGTTAGACGGACGGGCTGTCTCTCTGTCATGTCATTTATTGTTACTTTTATCACTTGTATTTCTTATAACAAATATTTGATAGATTCCCCAAGAGTAAATACTGGCACGGTAAGGGAAGACTATCGCTGTTACCAAGCGCAAAAGGTACTGTAGCTACCATGTGAAATCAGCCTAACCCAGCCTCAGTTTACCTCACAGAAAACAAACCTGCCTACATGTATGTGATACGCATGGGCTGCAATCAACAGCAGTGAGGGAAGATTCACAGGTGGCTACCATGTCAAACCATACACCAAGTGACTAACCAGTTATTTTATGAGGCTGTCCACACAGAGTATTATTTTCTGGGCTGATGAGTGTTGAATCATATGCTGTGTATAAGGTAGTCTCTTAAGCTGTTGATCAGGTGTTAAATTACTGTATGCTGAGGGAAAAAATATCAGTGAGGAGGAGGATGACTCAGTGCACCTTCCAGGGAATTGAAGCTAATGCACAAATACAGGTCTTGACATTCTGTATCATTATATATTGGGTTTGTTTTTTTCACAGTGACGTCATGGACTCTCCAACTTTTTTTTTTTTTTTTTAGAAGCAAACTACATATCATCCATATTCTACAGTCAGACATCCCTGCCTGAAGCTCCATCTCAATTCCTGCACTGTCACATCTAGTGAAATTAAACTAGTGGTTAAACAATGTCCTTTCCCATATATTCAGTTACCTTGAATTATTTTGGCTCCTTAACATTTCCAACTTTCCAATCCAAGTTCACCCTTTTAAAATGTAACCTGTCCTTGCAAGTCATAGTTCTAGTTCTATGTACCGTGTGCGTCTTAAAACTGTGTCTAAAAGGTTTGCAAACTCAATAGTAGCAGTCCAGAGCCCTGGTCTTGCATCTTAAACAGGAATAACTCTCTGTAGTGGTTTGTAGTAGTTACACTAACATTCACTGCTGAATGCATCAATGTTCAGCTCCATACAGAAATAGCAGAGAAGGTGGCCTAACAGTACCTTGTAGGATTTCCTAGAGGTCTGGGTACATTTTCCCCCATGTACAAAGGCTGAGTCTTGACTGCAGCAGCCCAGGTTCGAATCTGACCTGCTGCACTTTGCTGCATGCCGTCCCCTCTCCCCCCCTTTCATGTCTCTCTTCTACTGTTCTATCCAACAAAGGCAAAAAACAACAAAAATAAAACCTTTTTAAAAAATAACTGCCAATCCTGCCATGTCATACATAAAGATGGAAATGTAAAACTCATTTGGATGCAAATTCAAACAAACATTGGGCCAGTCTTCAAAGCCAGCCTCATGCAATGCCAAAGGAGCAGTTCCACATTGCATAAAAAATTAAAGTATTGTGTTTCCAAGACGTTTGTGGTGACAGTAGTGACTAAACTGTCACAGTGAGGTTCAACTGAAACTTATTATAAGTCAATGAGTTTTCAAGCACTAAATGATCACTCAACAAAACCACTCATTCTGAAAATACCCATCCCCACTGTGAAATTCAAGTTGGAATTTATATTCTTCAGTATTACTGGTAGAAGCTAAATCTATTTATTGAGCATATTCTACTAAAAAGGCTAGAAACGGTACTTTACTACTATTTAATCTTTAAAACCTAAACTCTTCAGCCTAGAGGAAACATTTATTTAACACATTGTATGCTTTAGAGCTTTAGAGATGACCCTCCAGTAAAGGGCCCACCATACATGCATTGATACAGAGGCTCAGGTTATGGTCAGGTAGCATGTGCAGGGTGACTGTTTCTGCCTAAACTAAGTAGATGTTTCTAGTGTAGGCAGACGCAGTAGGGCATGAAATGAGCCATCCCTATGGAGGCGTCTCTGCAGCAGTGTACAGCAGCACCTCCATTTCTCACTGCACAACACTGCTTATGGCAGCTCCATACAGACTGTGCAGCTGGTCTGCACTACTCTATTAACAGATATCTGCATATGAATGCAGATATCTGTTTAGATATCGGAAGCGTTCTGGTTTCCGTTTGTAGTCCGAGTAGTATTGATCAGTCATGTTTGAGCCGACTTTGGTTGCATGCAGGTAAACAGCCCTTGTGGAGGTGCAAAAGAGGCGGAACACATTGACCAAAATGCAATGTCGGAACCCACCGGCCAATTTTAATAGCTTAGAATTAGCTTGTAAACTGAATACTTGTGAAATAATTAGTGATGCACCGATCGATCTACCACCAGTCGATACCGGTCGGTTGTCAGCTGGTCAGCCATTACCGTTGAACAGACAGCATTACAGCCTAAAACACAATGTCGTAGGAGTGGAATAGTGATGCACGGGTTGGATGGGTTTGGGTAAGCTTACTAGAAACTATCAGGGGTTCGGGCAGGTAAGGTCAAAAAGTGACAAAGCTGCATTCCAAGTTATAATACATTACATAAACATTGCATTGCAGTAGTCCGGCTTCCCCCTTCTCTTCCCCTCTCTCTGTCACTCTCTCGCTCTCTCACTCTCTCTCCCTGACTCAACCACACACAGCTAAAAGTTTAATTTGAGCCGTTAATTAACGTTAATGAGCTTAAAATGATATAATCCACCATCTGTGATGTTTATCATTTTAATGCAACAGTCAGGGGGAAGAGAAGCCTGCTGCCTATAAGTTTCTGATATTGCTTGTAAAATAAAAAGAGTGAGAAGAGACATAAAGGTTCAATAGGAGATTGGTTAGCATCAGAGTTAAGCTAAACTGGGTATTTTGCTAACCGCACACTGGATCCAAAGTGGAACCTGCTATCCAAACCAAAACCTACACACACACACCAATTTTGCATCCAACAACAAGTCAAATCTGGGTGTGCTGTAATGACAATGGCTCCTTCGCGGTCTCTCCCTTTAACTTTCTTAAAGGTTTATCTAAATCCTAGTTGGGTATCATCAAAAGGACTAACCTGGGTTGGCAAACGGCTCAGTAAATCCTTCCATTCCCCTTAAGCTAAGCCACCAAAACAACCCCCTCAAGTCATAATGGGAAGGAAAAATGTGATGGGAAACAACTGCGAAGCCACTGTGTGAGCGGAGAACACGGGCCAGCTGCTCACTAGATCAGCTTCAGCAGGGGTATCTCACTCCATCACCGCCGCATCAGTGAACACATCACATAGACAGAGAGAGGCTGCATCAATCAAACACCACACCACGGGGGAACTGAAGCTTTCAGCCCCTTAGGGGAAACTTTGGAGACAGTGTCAAAATCCAACAAAATATCAACAAATGAGCCTTGGGGTAGAGCACATTTTGAGTGTAGGAATAAAAAATAAATTTAGACTCCCTGCTGATACTGGTGGGTGCACTTCCTTCCCATGCTTAATCCAATCATAAACAACTAGGTATGCTAAAAAACAAAATATTCAGAGATGTTGGGGATCAAAAGGAAAAGAGAAAGGAAGAAGCCATCGAACAAACAAGTCATTATTTTTAAGAGGCTTCAGAGGACTGAATCAAGATTATTTATGTGGATCTATTACAGCAACACATGGCTGATGAGGAAATATAACAGACACAGCTGTCTAGGAATCCCAAGGTGGGGTCAGTTGAGGCGGATGTGGAAATATTTCACATTTGAAGACAGTAGTGCCAAATGAAGGTGAAAGCACAACATCAAACATAAACCTGTAGCATCACAAAATCCGATTACAAATACGATCGTGTAGGCTTCCTGGATCTAGATGTGAGGGAACTCGATACACTGCACACTACTCTCGTGAAAATAAATAGAAAGCGTGACTGTTTTTCACCATGCTAAAATGCAGCTTGAGGAGAAAGCGGCACGCAGCAGCGACTGTGTTGTTGCTCTGATTTGAAGGGGAAAAAAGAGACTATAAAGAAGAGTAGAGGGCTACATGCCAAATATGGAGGACAGAATGGTTAAGGAGACGTGCGCTGCATGTGTTGTTTGTTCTGCAGAGAGCTGGAGGTAAATTATAAAACTAAAATAATTAAGTTCAATCAAAGCAGCAGGCTACACTGTGCCTTTTCTGATGTTGTTTGAAGAGGTTTGTACAGCTACAGAACATTTATTACTCCAAAAAAGCTGCACACGGTTCTCCTTCTTAGTGTTGTTTCAAGGTGCAAAAGCATTGCAGCTTTTGTACTAAGAAATGTCTGAAAATCTCAAAATGCATAATGGAGGCTCAAAAAGTAAAGCAGACCGCCAATCTTCCTAAACTTAAAGAACAGCTCCAGCATGATTTCAGATTTCACTTTGACGTAGATTTATATTTGTTTATTTTTTATTCTTTGCCTACAACATGTGTCCTTTGCTTTAATTAAAATTAATTATTCCGTAATTCTACAGTAGTTGTTTTTATTATTATTTATTATTGAATTAAAAAAACCCTGAGGGGTTAAAAATATATTTATATATATTGAATTCCAAAATTGAAAATCAAATGCCTATCCAACAAACAAGTAATCGAATAATTTGGGTCCAGCTCTACTTTCATGGGTCCAGCTGTGTTGATGGCTTGTTGTTGTTGTTTACTAAACTTCACGTAAAACATCTTCAGAATATTTGAATTTTGTAAGTAAGAAATTCATCACTGCGAACAAGAAGCAGAAAATCGTGACCTCTATGCTTCATCATGACGCACCTTCTGTCAATACATACTGTAGGTCAGGGGTGTCCAAACTAAGGCCCACGGGCCAACTGCGGTCCTCGGTCCATTTTTAATTGGCCCGCAGCAAATTCTAAAAGTCTAATGGAATATGGCCCAGATAGAAACTTGTGCTTGAATGTTTTGTACTTCTTAGTTCGAACACAGAAACACAGTTTTGACTTGTCAGCTAACTTAAAACATCAAGTGTCAGATAAAGCTTGTGCTTTTTACTGGATTGCATGTGATGAGAGCACAGATGCGACAGACACCTCACAGCTGTTCATTGCTGAACAAGAGCCTACTGCGCACATGAAAGCATTCTGTGTGAAGCTCCGTCTCTTTGAGACACAACTACGCAACGTCAATGTTGCGCACTTCCCCACTCAAATATGTGAGCAAACATTTTCTGTGAACTCTGAACAAAAGCAGATTGAGAACCAAATGACCCCCCCTTGTTTTTGTTTTTTTTAAGGCAATATACCTCAAAAGTATGAGTGGCCCAGCCCTTCGTAGATTTTTCTGTATGTGGCCCTCAGTGAAAAAGGTTTGGACACCCCTGCTGTAGGTCAATCAGCAAAATGCTAAATGGGGGCCAATCAGAATAAGATGCCAGTTGCTTCACATTCAGTACAAATGTAGTGAACCATTTACCAAATCAAGACATATTGTGTTTTTGTTATTTATTATTGTCATTTATGTATCTTAATAAGCTACATCAAAGCATTAACTATAGCGCAATGTCATTCAAACAGACTGTGGGAATATGTAGGAGTATGATGTCGCTGAGCATAAAGATTTTGTCAAAGCCAGTTTAATAATAACTGTAATATCCGTTATTATGTTACTGTTCCGAAAGGAAATCCTTCTCACAAGATGCACACAAAATACTCCCTGAGCAAGTCTGAACTGGGCTCACATTTAACCGGCTTCAAACTTCAAAGGATTTATTGCAAACATCCCTAACCCTCTGTCATTCACACACACACACACACACACACACACACACACACACACACACACACACACACACACACACACACACACACACACACACACACACACACACACACACACAGTCATAAAATAATTAAAGGAGATAATGACAGTGCAGGACTGAATGCTAAATGACTTTCCTCTTTTATTTTGCTGAAACCAGCCGAGCTTCCTTTAAACTCCAAGGGAGAAAAAAGTGACGGTTCAAAACATTCTGTGATACAGACTTAAAAGACAGGTTGGATTTTAATAAAAATGTAAAGGACGTGGAGTGTGTGAGTGTGTGTGTGTGTGTGTGTGTGTGTGTGTGTGTGAGACATGATTTCTATGCTGTGTGCATATGTGTGTGGGAGGCTGCGCTGTGTATTTGTGTGTTTCTGAATATCGAGTGGGTGGATAAGTGCATGCATGGGAGTGTGTTTTTGTGCGTCAGTGTGACTCTTTGTGTATACACAAACATTTATTCGCTCTTCCAGGTCGTGTCTTGAATGTACACCGGCTGAATTTGACCTTTCGACGGCGTCCAAAGCTCCAAACAGGCAAAAGATCATGAAAACTGTGACAGAGATCAATTCTCTCATTTCCCCTCCTATGCTCCCCCGGGTTTTCTACGTGGCCCTTTTCTCTTTGGCCTAAAACGGAATTAATTGACCTCCTGCACTATGAAACTTTGTTGAAAACTTCACCCTATCGTCAAAAGTATAATGAAGTGACTGATAATTAATTAATGCAGTCCCTCCTGTCTTAAAAAACACAGGCCTCAGCTGAGTAGATAATACTGACATATGGAATAGGGTGCTACGGTTCAGTGCTTGTGACAGTAGGTGACTGTCTGGCAAAAACACGGCACGCTGGATGTAAATAAAACACAAGAGATCTGCAAAACTCTGCACTCCTACACCAGAATGACACCATAATGACACCTAGTCATTGGGTTAATCAAAATAAGTAGTAAAGTTTTAAAAAATATTAACAGATTAGTCAGGTTCTTTATTTAAAAAAAGGTTTATTGTCATTGTATCTGACAACAAAACTGCAGATGTTCCTTTTGTTGGTTAAGCTGGTTGGTAAAGATTTTAGAGCATTTATGAACTGTCTGTGTTCTTGCATTGATGCAAACTGTGTGTCAGATTTCATTTATTTAGTAATTGCTTGCAGCTTTATTGTTTTGATTGTTCAGACGTGTTGAAAAATGTAAAGAGAAATAGAAAAATTACGAAAAAGCGTGGGTGATGTGCTCATAGCAACTTCTACTGCAGCTTTGGCGTTGACTGAAAATGACTTCGATGGACAGATATGTCCCTACTGACAACGACTAACACGACCACACTGTAAGTTTTCTACTGCTGGGTGAACACAAAATAAATATATTTGAAGAAGTCTTCCTGGGCTGTGGGGGAATGTGTTGGGAATATTTGACTATTTTCTGACATTTTAAAGACCAATTGATTGATTGGATGATTGATTGATTGATTGATTGATTGATTGATTGGGTGATTGATTGGATGATTTATTGATTGTTGATTGATTGATTGATTGATTGATTGATTGATTGATTGATTGATTGATTGATTGATCGATTGTCAAGCATTCAAGACAATAATTGCCAGATTAATTGATAATGAAAATAATCATTAGTTGTGGTGGTCTTGATCATCCGACAAGCTTGGATTACAAAATGCTTTATGATTGATACAGCACCACTGTTTATGTCTACAGATATTAATGTACAGCAGATGGATAATACTAGTGTTCGGAAAAGATATATTAAATGTTACGAGTACTCATAAAATAACAATATCCACCTCACCCTTTGTTAATACTTTGCATTTGGCTTCAAACCAAGATAAACAAATCATAAATGCTGTAAAGTAAAATGGACTGAAATATCAAAACAGTATCCATTAAACAGAAAAGAAAACTATATATATATATATATATATATAATAAATATGTATACACATACACACACACACAATATATAGTCTAGTACATTTTTCCTTGGCACTTTACAGCAGCATTACTGTGTGTGGGAAACGGTACGCATTAATTATGATCTAAATCCACCCTCCCTCCTCCTTATCAGCTGTTCATGAAGTTACAGAATATAAGGAAACCTCAGTCAAGACTACACACATGACCTTTTAAACTGCAGCTGTCACTCTGTCTCATCGGACACTGAGTGATGCACCAGGAAACCTTTAGCCAGAGCAGACATAACAGGATTTAACACAAGTGTTGTAATGCCTATGTTGTTTTGCAGAGGCTCAGTCAATATTGCACTTGGCTTTATCTAAACTTGCTGAATGCCTCGGGCTGATAGATAGTTGTATTTTATCTACTAAGAGCAATTCAAGCCCACCCAGGTTGCACAAAATCTGGACTCAAAGACGGTGAGGCAATGAGCCCTAGAAACGAAATTGCAGATAGGGTTGCCTCTTTATATTCTGTACACTAGTAACAGCTGTCAGTAGGTGAAATAATCCCTCACACACTTATCACAACCAGCCTAATAGATCCCCACGCACATGCAGACCAATCTCTCTCAGCTGTCAATCTGATGCAACGGGGAGAAAATGTATAAGAATAAAAATAAATGAATTGTATTACTTATTAAGCTACAACAGGGCAACTAAATAACAACAGAACCTCTATATTTCCACACATTGCTAGACTGCAGCTGATGACTTCACAGAGACATTTGAAACCAAAAATGTAAAGCTGCCTTCCCAGCAGGTTTGTCTGCGGAAGCAGGAGACAGCCCCCGTACTGAAGTGAGAGAAATAGTAATAAGGTACAAGTGGCAAAGAAATTGGCTGCCACAGGAGACACCAATTTCCTGATGCGTTTCAAACCCCCAGCAGAGAATAAATAAAGCGATATCACGGTGGCATCTGAGAAAATGATCTAAAGAAAGGCTTCGTGTAAAGACTGGCATACTGGCTAACACGCCTGCCCGTTTGTACTCCTTTCATCTTTTAACAAACATGTTTTTTTGAGTCACACGATTGCGCAAGTATGGATCTCACTCCCATGTAGCTTAGAAGTGTAATCTATTTTAGTTTTATTGCAAAATGTCACTGAATAAAAGGTAGACAATGCTTTTAAGTTGGAGGCAAGAAAGCTCTTTCTAAATCTAACAGATTTAGACAAGATGTGAAGAGAACATTTTATTCGGTATTATGGGAAACTCAAAGATTGCCTGGATGTTCTTGTATGCATTTTTTAACTGTGATACTACAGAACTAATTACATATTTCTCATAATTTCACAGTTGACATACTAATCCAAGTGCTGCCACACGTTACCAGTCATTACCGTGTCATTTGAAGAGACACAATACGAAGCTTCTCTTTTCACAATTTTAGTTGGTAGATATAATAGATGTAAGGAGACTTGTACCTGTTTATTAATGTACAGTATTCATCAACAATCATAGCTTCTTCTATGAAGGTATATGTTATATGAACTGTGTTTTACAATATTGTCATTCATTATCTGTTTATACACCAGCCTCCACTTATGTGAGGCTACGTTAGGTTGTGTTATAAACCATTTACTTAATGTTTAAGTACTGCTTATACATTTCTTTAGTACTACACTACTGCACTAGGCACTACAGTTTGTTCTGTTTTCTCAAGTTTTTCTTATGCAGCATTATGGACTAAGCTACAACTGCATGACAATAAATTATCCTTGAATCCTTACAAGGGGGGTGGGAATGGGTACAGAAACTCTGTATTAAATGGTTCATTTATAGGTACTTATTAACATTTCTTGTCTAATTTATTATCACATAACGAGTTAGCGAAGAGCATAGAGGCCACGGTGGACACTGTGACGTGAACATGAAAATTACTCGAGTTCACCACAACTACGCATGTAACTAAGTCAGTGCAATAAAACCTTTAAGATGCCAACACCTGTCTGTCTGTCTGTCTGTCTGTCTGTCTGTCCTGCATTTTAACGCCTTGAGATTGCTTTTAGCTTTGAAAGGCACTTTATAAATACATTTTATTATTACCTTATTAATACACCTGTTCAACAAGCCTAAACATTCACACATGTAGAAAAACAATATTTCAATCGGCCCTGTCTGCAGCCTCTCAACAACCACAGCTATGTTCTAGACAAGCACAGCGCACTAGCTCGGCTAATAGCGAATTATTACAAACAAGTTCAAACTAAATATTTTGTTTAGTTAGCCTATATTTAAAATATAAAGTAATTATAATCATATTCTGAATGTATAATTATTTTTAAATATTATATTAAAAGCAATTATATTGTAATAATAATAAAATAAAAACAATAACAGTATCTATAAAGAATCCTAACAAACCCCCCCCTAGGTGAGGGTTTAGTAAACATACATTTTCAACACAAACGCTGTCACACACCAATAGTTCACAAAACAGAAACACTTGACCCTGAACAACCCCTTACCCCATGTTTCATCCTGCCATACAGCTTTGGATCTGTAAAACGTGCGTGTCGGTGTGAATTACAAATGTTTCTTATTCGTTTGTCCTTGTAAAGGCAGCAATTTCCCTTTGGAGGGCAGACAGCATTCTGTACATGTGTCTGTCTCTGCCTGTCTGTCTGTCTCTCTCGGTTTACTGTGTTTCTCTTCCTCCATCCATCTACATCAAAGCTTTGACAGCACTAGTGAGCTATCCCACTACTGTGTGATCATGCGTTACAATTTGATCTAGTACATCAGCAAAAGTGTAACAACTTCGAGCTTGAACACTATTTTCTCTCGCAGCACCCTGAAGGGCTAACTGCTCTACAAGTCTACAACTCCACACGTAAAGGTTCAATGAGTAAGATATGCCAGAATTTAAACTTAAAACATTAAAACAATTAACTAACATTATCAACAGAATGTGAAGCGGTAACAGTGGTGACCTTATGTCAAAGACTGTCTATGTGTTGTGTAGCAGAGATATGAAATTAGCATGCTAACTGACAAGTTCAAGTCATTCTTCCTTAATGGTTTATTCTTCAGTCACAAAACTACAAGTGTTAATAGTGTCCAAATAACTCTAAATGTAGTCGTTTTAACTCGGTGGTTAACAGTTAGAGTTACTGACAGGACTAAACAAGTGGGGCGCCCCGGTAGCTCACCTTTTAGAGCCACATGTATTTAGGCTGAGGGTGTTTTTCATTATGCTAACGTGTCTCCTCCCAGCCAGGATGTGAGAGACAGATGCGAGGAAGAAACACGAGGAGAGAGCAGTGGAGGATACAGGCATTTAACAAATAAGGCATTCTTTCCTCAGAGCCATCATTTTAAATCGACGTCAATTAAATACGACGTGTGGCACAGCTGCATACGTACTGGACAAAAAGTGAAAAGCTACCATCAGAATAAATCTTGTAGGTCGACTGTATTTAGCTATGACATCATTTATACTGTATTCAAAACACCTTGAGAATTTCTGAAACCTTGAACTCAGAAAGCAGTGAGCAAAAATGTACTGATGAGGAATTGGCCCCACAAGATAAATCAACTCCATCTCTCCTATGCACTAATGTTGGTGTTTGACTGTGAAAAAGCAATTCTGGGAGCTAATATGCGATTGACTTTACTCTTTCACACATTGTAAATCTGTAAAAGATACTGTGGAAATATTTAGTAACACATATACAAGTTATATTGATAAAAAGAAGAGCTTATGGGAGTTAAATTCCTCTGCCTATTCATCACCAACTGAATGAAGCTACACTCTGCCCTTTTGAATCCCATGCAACTCTCACTTTGGATTGTGATGCTTGAATTGACTATATTCATATGATTGTAGTATGCAGGGAAAATAGAGCAGACTGGAGGTTTGTTATAATAACACTTAGCTCTCCACTGACAAGCTTTCGGCTTTTACCCGGTGTCAATATGTACAGACAACGGCGTATTCACATGTTATTCGAGCCATCTGTTCACAGTTCGATAACCAAAGGTTCCGCTAGCCTGGTAGCCAGCGAAATACCCATGGGACATTACTACTTGACCATGAAAGCTCCTGACTCAAGTAAAGCACAGTGAGAACTCTGCAGGGCGTTAGGATCCTTCCTGAAATCAAAACAAAAAGCCTCCTGACACAGCCGGGTCACTGACTCATAGTATGTCTCGGTGCCCTGTAAACAGAGCGAACCCTCAGGTCAGGCTGACAGAACAGATGCAACCATTACTGCTTCTGGGTGTGTCACAACCTCTCATAAATATCTCCACTGCACCACAGCCAGATGGGAGTTGTGTACAGAACGCATTTACTGCAGTAACACTCAGATTTGACTTCTTTGATTTCTCCTAACTCATGCGACCACTCATTCTCAACACTGCACACAAAAACATACAGTGGTGCTGCAATCGCTTCTGTACCCAATGTAATCACTAAAGCTTGGTTTTGTCTCGGCTCTTGTATTCCCCTTTGCCATCCACACTGTTTTAATTCTGTTTCTAATCCCACGTACAGAGGCCCAGGTAATTACATATGTTCAATCCCAGTCCCCACTGCAATATAGCAGGAGACTTGGAGAAAGGAAAAGCGGTTTGTGCTTCACTACGGAACAAAAGGACAATGCAGCTGCCTCGTCATTTCTGTCCGACATTGTCCGTGGACAATGACTGTACGCAGATCCAATGAGGTGCCCGGGGTTTCTCACAAATATGAGATTGCGTGCCCTATGGCTGATCTTTAATTTCTCGAATACATGACACAGGCCTGGGCCACAGTGGATTTCACTGAGTATTGATTTCTATGACAATGTTTGCAATATATTGGCAGTAAAAATAGATCCATTATTGACAGATTAGTAAACTTGACAAAAGTAAAAGAAGATGACTCGCCTACAAATCCACTGTGTGTTAAAAGAGTAATCATTCCAGGGGATAAAGCCAGCAAAAAAATAAAACACTGTCCTCCCTAAAGACTCTGATTTGGTGCAATTGGTTTGAAATGTGAGGTACATTAAAACCTTTATTAGGAACCTAGCTACTCCATTAATCAAGAAGTGTGCTTTCCGAGCTTAGATTCAGCTGAGGCTGGCTGGATAGCTGATCGTGGTGGCTCTATGATGGATTATGTGTATATTGTGTTCCCCAAGCAAGAAGCGGTGCTCCGTGGGCCGGCCGGGCAAGCCCCAGTGGCACTCAGCCATGAGAAATTAGCTGAGTTTGCCCAACATTTTTCTGCCTTGACATGAATCGGCAGATCCACTCCGGAGTAAAAGTGTGATGTGTGACTCATCATTCCTTCATGTAAAGACGCTTGGCATAGTATGCTAGCAACATTTAAGTCCTCATCCAGATGCTTCCTAATATCTGCCTGAGAGAAAATACAAAGCATAACCTACAACTAATCTGTTTACAGTTAAGAAAATACTCTTTGAAATAAAGGTAGGGGAACATTTTAGTATTTATCGTATACGATACGTTATGCGCAATTTTACTGTTTTAGTTCAACTCTCACCGCTCTCATGGTGTCTTTTTTCAGGTTGCAGCAGGCAGATGTTTTAGCACCAAACAGCCTACAGACACTGTTAGCAACTAGCTGGCAAAATTAGTGGAACTCAGTGGACTTAGCAGCTAAATAGCCCGATATTTCCCTCAGGAGTTGGTAGAGACCAAAAAAGGAGCTAAAAGTGAGTGAATTTCTAATTTTGGAAGTGGCAGAGCTGTGACACGAGGCCACTGAGCAGCTCCCAGAGTGGTACGATGAGCACAGAGTTCAGTACTTTAGCACCTTGATATTGAATAACTTTACTTACTTTGATTTTTAGCAGCATTGTGGTAAACATTGTATGCCATCACTAGAGACGAACGTTAACAAAGTAGAGTCTCTCTCTCTCGCTCTCTCGCTCTCTCTCCCTCTCTCTCTCTCTCTTCCTCTCTCTCTCTCCCTCTCTCCCTCCCTCTCTCCCTCATCATCTCATACTTCATCAACATCAATTAGATTTGGCACATAGGTCTGAAAATAATGCCCTCTTTTCTGTTTATTAAATTGATAATTGATTCTGCACATTTTAGTGTTCACTGTCACATGACATAATGACTGTGGATGGGCAATTTCATTATTATAATTAATAACAGCTTTGATTAATAAGTTATTAGACATTCACTAACTTCAGTCACAAACGGTTCAAATTCTAAATGTAGATTTAAATTAATTCTCTGTGAATTAATTGATAATTGTGAATCATCAGCAATAGGAGTTTGTGAAGGGGCCTCTGACAGCAGCCTTGTCACCTCTAAGCATACGGCTAATGTGCTGCATTCTCACTAAAGACAGCAGGGCAAATTACACTAATCAAGAGAACGTTTTAACATGCTGCCGATGAAGTGCAACCTGCTTTGGGCAATGACTGTTTGATTTAGGCAAATGTTAGGGCTGTTTAAATATCACACACAATTTGCATTCACCATTCGTATAACCCTAAAAAGGAGGCAAAAAATGGTGGGCGGAGAGGAGGAGAGCAGGGAATTTGCTTGCAACGCCTTGGTGCTCGACGTTTGCTGAATCAATGAGATAAACATAAGGGGTTCTGAATGTCAGAGTTTACATCTACAAGATTGAAGACTTAAATTTGGTCACTGGCGACTGCTCTTAGGGAAAAATTCCATTTAAAAAGGTCAGCCTCAACCCTCCTCATACTGAATAACTAAATGTCTGGGTCCCTGTGTGTCTCTGGCCTCCTCCATCAAAAGCATGCAATTGACTAAAATGCTTTTGCCTAGTTTGATAAAAACCACCAATTCTGGAAACCACAGAAGGTTGTTATGTCCACACAAATGTCCCTTTGTATACTTCTTTCATTTTTAACTCCTGGATCTAGGATTACATAATTATTAAACAGACCTTTTGATTTAAAAAGTTGTCTCATTGATGAGAGCAATGCTCTCCATCAATGACATCCTAAATTGGCACAAACACATTTGTGGGGGTGCTATTAAAAGTCAACAATTAATTCTCTGCTTATTCAATCCTGTAATTCAATCACACCTAAACAAAGAAGATTAACTAAAACACTTGGCGCTGACGCTTGCTTATTCCTACAAGTCGTTGCCAGGGTCCTTGCGGAGGTCTGATGGTTGTGACTACAGCTTCATGAGGAAGCCTGGCTGCCGTATGGATGGGTCTCTGGCTGGGATTAGATTTACAACTGAAGACCAGGTGGCAGTACAGTAGGAGGCTCTTGGCAGGAGGTGGTTTTGTGAGACTGGAGGGGGGGAGAATGTTATCCTGCTGGCTGAGGGAGCTGTTTCTCACCCCCTGGTACAAGCCGAACACCCTTCTGCCAGAACATGCCTGTGGCGTGTGGGACTTTCACCAAGTCTGGAAGGGAGAAGCTGAACTTCAGAATTATGAAGTTCTGTTCTGTAATAATTGAGTTCCAGCAAGACTTTGTTATAATTGTCTATTTTAAGTGGCCATGATTTGACAAAATAATTTTTCATGAAAATATATTCCCCTGTTAATGTCCAAGAGTCCATCTATACAGCTATAAGTCTTCTAAAAAAAACAAAAAGGCAGGTATTCCTGGGCAAAATCCTTTGCTACACATTACATTTTTACATTACAGTTAATTTAGCTGACGCTTTTGTCCAAAGTGACGTACAAAAAGTGCAAATAATCATGGGGATACAACTCCGAACAGCAAGAATCTTGTAAGTACAATAGCTTCAAATAGGTACAAGCGTGTCTTCAAATAAGCCAGTTTGAAGTGCAACATACAGAAACAATAGAATACAAATTCAACTATTAGCTATAAATAAGCCAGCATGTGACATACAGCATGTGACATACAGTACAGTATGTTACACTACTAGAAAACAATTGTTTGGATGAGGCAACATAATAAGAAATATTCAGCACTTAGCATGAACAGCAATAACCACTATGTCTATACAGAGCAGACAAAGAAAAAAACACATCACATTATTGGTGATACTAATTGATGAGGAAATGCAGTGCAGAGACACTACAGCAGTAGGGAAGAGTATCAAAGATGTTACAACAATAAAGCATCTTACAGACTACAATTAAACATACTGAAATGGATAGTATATGTTTTTTTTTTTTTAGAATGAAGCCATAATTTGTATGCTTGTACTATTATCACACGCTGTGTTCACAGTGATGTTTTGGTGTCAGGCCAGGCGCTGCCTTCATGTGACCAACATGTCAGAGAATGGGCCTTCACATTCTCACTCGACAAGAACATGGCATTTTTCACATTGGCTCTGGTTTGGAAACGAGAGAGGAAATTGGTCTGGTAAATGAGATTGGCTGTGGGAGTGAAGGAGGTAGAAGGCATGAGTGAAATCCTCTTTAAAAAGGACAGGAGGAAAGATAGTCTGTGACAAGCCTGAATGAGGACGGACCTAACCTGGCAAATTAGGAGCAACAGCAGTCTAAGAAACTGACTCAAGCAGAAATGCCTCTGATAATACGCAAAAAACAACAACATAGGTCTCAAATGAGATGCATACCAATGAGTAATACTGCATAACAATCTGTAGCCAAACACTTTTCCCTCTGTTTCCCTTCACAGAACTTTTTTCTCTTCGTTTTCAAAGCTAGTGGAGATTTTTTATTTCCTTTGAGAATTCATTCAGCAGTCAGAAGTCTGTCCAAAGCAAAGTTAAGCTATCTTAACCCTTCCTTGTGTGCGTCTGGAAAAATCCCCAGTTTGAATCACTAGCACAACTGTTGTTCCCAAACTTCACGTGGGCAGATTCCCATGGATCTAGCTAATCTCGTCACATGTTCCATTTCTCTGGTTTGGCGTATTTCATCTCTTTCTTTCTTTTTTACTGTTTTTAATAATTGAAAAAGATGATCCAACAGATGAAATCAACCCGTATGAAACTGTTATTACAGCAACAGCACCATCTACAATGACAACATGGCAATTAGATAGAAAATAGGAATTAATGTGCCATTAACTATGCCTGTGTAGTCACAGAATGTGGTTAGAGTTTCTTATATTAACTCATATTCAAATAAAGAAAATAAACTTGTGGTGAAATATCACTTGCCAACAGCTTCCAATCAGTGGTGCCAACTGAGGACAATTATCAGACCCATAATGAGTTCATTAGGATAATGAAAGAGCCAAGGCTGATTTTCTATTCTGCATCTTAAAACCTTGTATTAGGTTCGCCACTAGCAATTTAGATTAGGAAACCCAGACACAGTCTCAAAAAATGTATTGAGCAGATAAGACATTGCTGTTGCAAAACACACAGAGGTTACAAAACACTTGCATCAAAAATAACTGCCGTTGAGTTTAGAGGAATGTAAAAGCATGATCTGGATGAACACAGCAAAGTCTGTTTGGAAAGTGACGCATTGTATTGAGCTGGCTCTGTATTTCAGGGACTACAGCACTACCGACATTGGATTTTTGAGGCCAACACTGATATCGATATTTGAGAGTTTTAGAAATGTGACGAGCAATAGTGTTGTTTTTTCAACATAGTGACACAGATCCCTCAGATTTGTTCCTTTAAAGAATTGTGACCAAGATCCATACAAAGAGTTTTCACAGTAAGAGGATAAAATACAGCAGTGAGGACATCGTCAGTTGTTTTTGTTAGTCGAGGCAAACTATCCTGACCCTGACTGTTAACAGAACAACTGAGCCCTGAGCCACAGCATCTCAGCTCAGTAGGATTTTATGCTACTGTTTTTTGTTACACTCGTCGCTGAATTCTTCCAAGTAAAATGTGTTCATGTTGAATTATTCCAGAAGGCAAAGATTTTCTGCTGGAGTGAAGCGAGCTGAGTGATTTGATGCCGATGCTCTGTCAGCCATGTTTTTGGAGTTAGAAAATATTCCTACTTTAAGACAGTCAAGAACAACGCTGTGCAACAGATGAGTTTATACCTCCATCTAATCTAATCTCAAGAGCATTAGTTAGCATTGAAATTAAATAATGACGGACTACTTTTACCTTAGATACAATGTGGGAGCTCTCAATAAAGCCTCATGTGTACCTACATAGTCCAGAGAAGAGATCTAATCAGGCAACATAAGTGAAAACACCTGTGGGGATGAGTGTTTAGGGTCTTTAATATGAGGGTGCGTGTACCCACATCCCATGCAAAATTAAGAACTCCAACTATTTTTATACACAGTCCTCCAGTTTTTAGGTACCTGGACGGACACACACTTCAAAATGAAGTCCTCATATTTAAATGTCTGTTAATGACAAGTACTTCAATTTGTATTATTATTACCGCAGCCATATTCACTTCTTACTTATTTGGAGGGGATTTGCCTTCTGTCTGGTCTTCAACCAATGAAACACATAATCAGGATCATGTGATTGACTTGGTCTGTTAAAAACTATGACACATATGGTCCTGAAAATCCCTCTGATTAGTGTGGCTGCACATGGGACTATGTATGAAAACACTTTTCATCCAATATGAATGTGAACCCCTTTAAATACCCCTTAAATAATATAAACTAAAAGTAGCCACTTTTACCTCGTAGTTATTGTTTTACATTACATTCAATATGCTTGAGTAGAGAGAAAAAACAAAGTATGGCACCCTCCCATGGGCCACATTGTACTCAGGATGCTGGTTTGTAAGTGATAATTACAATATGACTAAGCCAGTCTGATCATGGCCAGGATGGAGAAAACACCAAAAAAAGATTCCTGGTTAAAAAACAGCATCTGGTAAGATCCATGAATTGGTGAGAGTCATTTTGTTCAATCTTTTAAAAATGTGGCGCGCACACACACACACACACACACAAACAATGTGCCTTATGGAGCGATTGTAAACAAAGGTGTTGCTTTGGAACGATAATAAAAGCGTGGCAAAAACAAAATGGCAATGACTCACTGATCATTCATTTGCAGAGCTTCCCATAAATTCATGACGATGGTCGTTACTCATCCTCAGCTTGAAGCATGCGAATGAGGTCGACGCTCCCGTCATTAGCCTCTGTGAAATAAGCACCACCTCTCAGTGAGAAGTTTGAAACAGCACTCAGCAGCAGCAGATAATAAAGCATGGACAAGGCTATCTGCTTTAATTTATATGCAGTCAGAGAGTGATCTGCCTCGGGCGTGTTAGGCCTGACTAAGCAGAGTGAGTGAGACATCGACTTGTCTGCAGAGAGCCTTCCCACGACCCACTGAGGAGAAACGCATCTCCTTTGGCTCCGAGTAGAGGCGCTACACTGACGTATGGAGACTTTAATGTCTATGCAAGAACATCTTTACATTATCTTGACTGGACCTCACAGTTACCGTATGGCATCGGCTTGTAGAGTAAACAGCGACACCGGGATTTCAAAAGAATCTGTGCAATCGCAGCATTATCAAGGGACTACATCCGGGGAACATGTAGCCTAAAACCAGCCATTAGGGAAAACTAGTTCAGTGACCAAAGCAGCAGTTTCTTAATAACAATTACTGTTTTAAGTGTTCAGTGCGAAGTGTCTTCAAAAAGGAACGTTCCCCCGTGGCTGTCATGTATAGAGACTACTAATAGACTTTATCGGTAGATATGAGAGAGAGAGAGAGAGAGAGAGAGAGAGAGAGAGAGAGAGAGAGAGAGAGGCAGAGAGGGAGAGGAAGATAGGGATGAATCAAAGAGGGGATGAGGACAGAGCAAGAGAGAAAGAGAGATTCCCTTGGCTTGCCGGGGTACATAAATTATCTGACTGATGCATTTGTTAAATGCAAAGAGGACATCGTAAGTGCAATGCTCATTATTTTAGTAATTACTGTATTCTGAGGCTCATAGTAATCACTAAAATAACTGTTCTTTTATGTCAGACATTATGAAAACAAAGCATAGGCATTTACAGCCAAAGGAAGTGAGAGGGGTCTATTTGAGCAAATACTTTACAACAACTAAAAACAAACATAGAACATACACAGATTGTTACGGTCTGCATACAACATATTAAGTATACACACGTGTCAAATAATATGTCGTTGCTCCGTTTGTTTAAATGACATCGTAACAGTAATTTACCATTTTCTGATCATTGCGTTGCATTGGGCAAAGTGTGAATCAGCAGCAGCAAAGGTTTACTAATCCGCAGAAACAGAGGCAGAGACAGGAGACAGGAAGGTACGAACTGTGCTGCAGAAAAGAGACACTTTGAGATAAGCACAGTTACAGAAAATGCAAACTAGATGACTCACCACTCCTCCTCGCACGTATCAGAACAACACATTTCAGGTAAGGTCATTACAATTACAGATAACAATACAGTGCCATAATGCAGTGCTGTGCTAACTGAGATTGTGTTTCACTATCTCTTGCAGGTTTGCAGTTCTGTCAATGTCCTCCCAATAACCCCTCCAGCTCACTTAGTGGGAGCTGTGGCCCCCCATTTATTGTGTTATTGTTGAAACTATCTAAATCTAAAGATTGGCGTGGTGGTGATACAGAAACTGTCTGACTACACTGAGTGCAAGCAGAGAGAGCACATTCTGCCTGTGCTCCGCAATAACACATTGCCTACTTTCGACTGCCCTGCATTAAAACCCACAGGTGGGATGTTAATAAGTGGGAGCCATTGTAATTTATAATTACGCTAAACTATGAACTCAAATCATATTTTGATATCCATGACAACAGTATTTTAGCACTTTTGAAGGGTGTGACAGTGAATGCACAAATTGCCATTTCAGTGTCCACAATGCAACAGCCCAGCACCTGAACAACACACACACACACACACACACACACACACACACACACACACACACACACACACACACACACACACACACACACACACACACACACACACACACACACACACACACACACACACACACACACACACACACACACACACACACACACACAGGAGTGAAGGCTTTACATTTAAACAATGTGCTTCTGGTGAGACTCGTGTCCCCAGTGAAACTATTATTTTATATCGTACAGTTCCACGGCCATAATGAGTCTCAGGGGAGTGCACAGTTATAACAAACCTCTCCCTGAAAACAAAAAAAGGAAGACCGGAAGGACTAATGAATGGGAAAGTGTTACTGTTGTGGATCAATCACCAAATAAGTGTACACAAGAAGCCTTAAACAGTAACAGTCGGTGCTGTTATACTACCAGCTGTAAGAAATGTAAACATACAGTCACCACAGAGGGCCCAGCCCAGCCAGTTTTACAGAAGAGTGTGTGCAAGGTAGGGTGGAGAATGAAGAGCTCTGAATCCTACAAAGCAGCTAACTGGAAACAACAAACTACATGGAGATGTCAATAGCTAAAATTAGTTTTCTAAATAGTATCGTCGCCCTTTCTGATATTTCTTCCATGCCTCCCATAGTTCCAGTGATTGGAGACTAAGTGAAAGCTTTGCAATTAACTACCTTCAGCGCAAACTCCAGGCAATGTTTAACTTCAATTACTAAGATGTGCAACAGCACAATGTTCATCAACGTTAAGTAAGACAAAGTGAGGTAAATGTACTTAAACAAAGAGTGTCAGGGCTCTTTCTCCACAAAGTTAAATTACTGAATTAATTATAAACATATAATATATGAATTACACAATTAATAACTGTGGCATCTATAGAGGGAATAAATGCCAGGATTGGCTGAGGATTTTCACAAGTACAGGTATCAAAAAACAGGTGCTGTTTCGATCCAAGGACATATCAAGAGACCAAAAAAGAGAGACTAGACTTTGTGATCAATAGGTCATAACCAAAAAATACCAAAGCCCACATTATGTTAATAATGTTAGTTAATTGTTTTAAGTTTAAATGCTGGCATTTAAGATGACCGTCAGATTGTATAATGTTTAAATACCAATTTCAGGACAAATACCTCTACGGGAATTAGAATCAAGTCTTTTCTCTTAGAATATTCAGAGGGAAAAAAGTCATTGTGCTCATGCTCACATATTGATTGTGTTGAGAGTATGTCCTATACAGTATCTTCACTGATCCAATATATTGATCGGCAGGGTAATGAGATGTCATTTTAATATCAATACGCCATTGTCAAATGTTGGTGATCCACTGTGCTGTACACATAGAAGTACTCGGGGGAGGGGGGGGTGCCTGTTGCACCTTAAGAGCTGGTTAGATGAGTCGGGTAATTGCGCTGAACGTAGAGTAATGCAATTCATGATAACAGAACAGGAGCATGCCTTACAGACGACTGCCATGGCAACAGACTGGCCCAAAGTGGCAAGAGGCTAGATTTCATTTCAGTTCACACTGAAATGAGAGCACAGATTAATCATGAACGATTAATCATATCAAGCTTTGATCCATCTTAACCTGCGAATCATCAAATACTTAAGGTTCAACAAAAGCAGGTTTAGACATAGATCTGATGAAAAACATCAAATATTTAGTTTTCATCCATGTGAATAGATTGGTACAGGATTGCTAGTGGCATTGTAGTCATTGCAAAGCATGGGAAATATAATTGAATTGTTTCTTATTAATTTGTAGCACATTTTATGAAAATGACATAATCAGTCGCACAAATTAATCGTTTGCTCCTCAGCAGTTCAATGTAATTCTGTTAACAATTTAAATTTCAGACACTTAGTAGTTTTATGCATTGCAGTAGATTTGATGGTCTGCTAAATCATTTGTTTAACTGGTGTGAAATAATACCATAGCTGGACCCAGAATAGGGTGACAAAAATAATTATGATCCAATGAGTTTTCAAAGGGCAGACACTGTACTCCCTTGTCACCGCAGCAACGTTCCCTTTGGCTACATCCTTTGAAATCTTGGGAGTTACCAGGATGGAGAGAAAAATTAAATTTTAAAAACGGGTAGTTGAATCATGAGATAATAGATTTCATAAAGAGAGTGCTAAAAGCAGGAATAATAATTCACAGTTTCCATGCTTTCATGTTTATTCAAGATCTTTTTAGAGCTGTAATGATTTGTCGATTTATCGTCAGGTAGTTGAAAGACTTTTAGTTTTTTTTTTTAAAGGAAGAAATACCAAAAAAAATTCCAGCCGCCAGTTTATCAAATGTCAATACTTATTGGTTTTCTTAGTTTTAAAAGGAATACCTTTGGCTTTTGAATTGCTGATGGGACAAAAAAAAAGCAATAAGTGTGTCAACTTACATTGTATACAAAACAATTATTCAATGAATGAACAAAATACTTGACAGATGAGTTAATAATGAAAATAATCTTTAGTTTTAGATCTTTGTAGGTTTTAAAGAGGAGCGACAACACTAAGCATGAAACAACTGGTGGAATCCCATCATTCAATGTCAAATATCTCACGCATTGAAAGCCGTGGTTGCACATGTTGCTGGACAACAGCACGCCACTTAAAAGAATCACTCCTTCCATCAATGTACCAAACAACAATTTGACAGCTCAGATACACACAGATAAGGTCGAGGAATGCTGGAGTGGTCCGTTACTCTCATAGCAGAGGTGTGACCTTTTGTCTAGCCATTGACCTGCGGGCTATCACATCACCTAACTGCAGCATGTTCTGCACCTGCAGACAATAACAGTATATAGAAGTAAACTTTTTGGAAAGCCTATTTTTCAATGGTGTCTCGCCAATTGGATTTTCGCAAGTACTTAAGTGTTTGAGGGCCGTTGACCCAATATGTATAAGGCCTACTCAACATATTTCATCTGACACTGTCAAAGTCAGCACTAATGACGCTATACAGTATGTAATACACAAGCTGTAAAAAAAATATATATAAATACCACTGCATCCCTGTAAAACTCTTGTGTGAAGTAAAGGGATATTCTGGATATAGAATTAGCCTCAAATTAAAGGATTTTGAAGCATATTTGTATAATTTGCCATGGTTGTTAAAAGGACAAATGAAAAGAGACAAATCATGACAGAGCACATTTTGTACCAAACTAAGTGGGTTTAACAAAAAAGAAAAAGGATCCAGTGTTAAACTCAGAGGCACACGCCAATCTTGCTCAGATTAATTTTATTAAGAACAGTAATTCAAGACTGCAAGCTATCTCAAAGCAGAAGCACAGCAGCAGAGAAACCATTTTTAAACATTAGGGTAAAATAGCCGCAAAATCTTTTTGGTAAGTGAAGAAATACAGTTCGTCTACGTATTTATTATCCCTACAGGAGATGTGTGAGTGGAAACATTGTGTTTCCCATAAACAAACTAGAGCAGTGTTACCCTCGGTCATATACTCCGCTTGTACAATACTGAGGGACATATTGACAATTTGGCCTTCATGTAAGTAATCCGGTCTTGCTGAAGATAAACAAACCACCACGGCCCTTGAATGTAAATGAATCGAGCACTGCAGCTCTATTTGTGATGGTGCGAGGGAGGTCACAATCAAGGTAATGGCAGGTGAAATGATTTCTAGCACAATTCTGTCTGTGTGATTAGTGGTTCGATGAACTAAAATGTAAGGAACTAAAAGGAGCCGCCTGTTTCAAAGCTCTGGGCAAAAAATATTCGGAACATGTAGGAGGCAGAATCGATTTATTCAGACGTATTAATTTGTGCTTCCTCGTTGTGTTGTTGTACTTTAATGGAAAAGGCACTCATGCAAAGACAAGGTGCAAATGCTCATTGTGCCCAAGCAACACCAAGAAAATATACAAGTGCTTGTTTTTGCAAAAGCAACATCATCTTCAGTTTATCTGTTGTTCTATCATTGAAAGTCCTGAACGTAACTTAAAACTAGATTAACCTTTGCTTGCAGCATAAATGACAGTTTTCCACATTGCATAGTTCTACAAGTAATCTAATCTATTGATATTACTTAACCGGAGGTCTCACTGATCAAAAATGTATAACAACAACAGTCTCAACAGAATAAGGGAGGCAAAGGACCAACGCACACTTTTAGTTTCAAACTGCAGTTCTGACGATGTGAGCTTCATCATGTGACACCTGAGAAACAAATTTTACTTACATTTGTTGAGCATTTAATTAGAAATTTAATTAGAAATTCTATGTTGATGTTTGAAAATCCCTTATTATGGTCAGAGACACATTTCCCTTTTTGGGCAAATGGAAGTCCAATCACATGTACTCATTAGCTCAGTATGTATTCGAGCTACCTCTAAAATCTGCTTTCTGAAGTCTGAACAGGAAGAATTTTCTATTTATTTTTTAAAGCCTTTATTTATTCGGCATTATAAGTTTAAAACATTGGCCAGTGTCCTCCGGGGACAACATGCAACACACAATATCCTTACAACCGCGTTGCAGAAAACAAACAAACCCACCCCAGAAAAACTGAAATATAGCAAAGATTGAATCATATCATCACAATACAATTCCACTGAAAGTTGTCCAGCACTTACAGAAATATGACTATTTGTACTTCAGGTATATAAGTTCATAGTCACTATTTTACGTGTGGTTTCCAGTGCTTAAATGGTGCTAAATGGTAGCAGCAGTAGCTCAGTCTGTAGGGACTCCGCTTGGGCACCTGTTCAAGTCCCCAAAATGGACCAAGTATGGATTGGTACTTGAGTTCACCTCCTGGGCATTGTGCCATTGAGCAAGGCACAGGAAAACAAAAAATGTCAAACAATAAACAAATCAATTTAAAACAAAAAATGTAATGAAATACAAATTGTGATCATAATATTCTCTATATAACTAATTGTTTCACGATCACTTAATTAAAATGCCAAAGACTGCCATGTAGTGATCATCACCAGAAATATGACAAATCCTGTCAGGTATGTCTTCTTGTGTAATCTAACATCTAAACTCACTATAAACTAACTTTTGTTTACTTCAGTATCGGTACCTTTAGGGATATTTTAGGGATATTACAGCAGACGTGTTTGGTTGCAGCAGCAGTAGGCTGTAAGAACTAATGTTGTTATCTAATAATGTCAAATGTGAGCGGTGACACAAGGCAATCTTGGGCAGAGATTAGGCTCACTCGAGACACCCTGACCGGAATGCAGACGAGAGTCGTCAGTTTAGGCTGGAGGAAATGACAAAAACTGCAGTCAAGTTGGACAGCTTCAGCCTTTCTGAGATGACACTGAAAGTCAAATATTTGTCATATTGCGGAAATGTTACTGCTGATGTTGGTTATAACATAAAAAGGTGTCTTTCTCATAACTTGAACTATCAAACAGCTTGTCATTCTCCAGTAATTGTTGTTTAATGTAGATTGGCTGTTTTATGTCTCCATTAAATAAACTGTATGAATAAGATGGGACAGCATGCCGCACAACACGTCTAACCAGCAAGCTTGTTAGGTCAAGATAAGAAGATAATTATTCAGTCATTATGACAAAACAAACCATAAAAGTAATTATACGTATGACATCTAATTTCTTCCGTACTCTGGATTATTCCACCTGAAGTCAGTGCTGTAGTTGTGCATGTGTTTAACGTTTATGCATACATTTTATAGTCTTCCATGAAGCTTGCGTTTCAGGGAAAGACATCAGGGGAAGGGACTTTTGCTCCTTAAGTTTATCCTAAAGACTGTGCCTGTCCCCATGTGGTATACTATCTGAATGGAAGCATTTGCCTTGAAGGCTAAATTCAGGGAACAAAAGTGTCCCATGAGCAGTTAACGTCATACAAGGAAGACTAAAATCATTGGCTGCAGCTTCGCTTTGTGCGACGGACAATGATACAATTCTCTGGCTATTTTCAGGTAGGTAATCAGTAAACCCTTTACCTAGAGGAGGGTGTACTATACATCAGGGGCGGGGAACCTCCGGGCCGTATACGCCCGCGAGACCATTTGATCCAGCCCTCGACGTAATTCATAAATGCACGCAAAAAAATCCACTAGAAAAAAAAATTAGACGTCAATAGAATAAATCAGGCGTTTTTCCTGGCCAAGGTCAGGGTCCTTGAACACAACACGAGCGGAACGTGTCATCACGTGGTCACGTCATGTCAAAAAACTTCAATATTAAACGAGACTGTCATTGACATCAGTGAACGCAGCGTGGCGAGTGTAAAACAGAGAAAGGTGGATGCGGAATGTCGCACTTTCCAGTTAGAAATTATTATTTCTTTGTGGAAGTAAAAGGTCAGTGTGCCTAGTTTGTGCGGACGCGCTTGCGGTGATGAAAAATAATCTCGACCGTCATTACAGCACGAAATATGCCAAACTGCACGAGCTGAAAGGACGAGGGTGTTTGGATAAAGTTTCATGCCCTCTTGAACTCTCTCTTCAAAGTTCTTTTCAACTTTCCCTTAAGGTACTTGTTGACTATCGGTCTCGTGCCGGTATTTAGCCTTAGTTTACCACCCACTTTGGGCTGCATTCCCAAACAACCCGACTCCGAGAAGACCGGACACCGACGCGACGGGGGCCGTTACCGGCCTCACACCGTCCATGGGCTGAGCCTCGATCAGAAGGACTCAGGCCCCCGAGCGACACCGGGCAAGCGGTCTTCCATACGCCACATTTCCCCAATCCGCAACGCTCTTCGGTGGAGTTTGGCCCAACAAGCAGCTCTCTCCAGAGCGTAACATACAAACATGGACAGATAGAGAGGTAGACCACCACACCAAGAACAGACTGTTCCACCACTGCTGTGCAATTATCACTTCCATGTGCAATACTCACTTTATTTTCCATCAACCACTTGGTGGTACTTATATTATTTTTTATTCTATTTAATTATTGTGTACTGCCTTTTTACTTCATATGTTCTTTTGCTGTGACAAGATACATTTCCCCGTTGTGGGACTAATAAAGGATTGTTTTCTGATAAAACAGAAAGATACATGGATAAAAAAGTTGCTTTTTTGCACAGCCTAAAAGAAAGGTGAAATGAATGGGCTGTGTCTTTAAAAAATGTGCAGAGGTTATGAGTTCAATAATTAGTATGGCCCTCGAAGGATGTTGTAACAAAAATGGCCCTTGATAGGAAAAAGGTTCCCACCCCTGCTATACATGGTATACTTGCGTAGTGAAATTCAGCTATTTAACTCAAAGTTACTACCTTGAATGTAATAATGTTTTGTTTTTTTCACTTACAGCTTTTGGCATCGTATATTTCTTTTTAGATGCCGTTTAAAACTGAAAACAATGCGTTACAAATAAGGTTGTAAACATTAGCAGGGAACTGGTGACCCATGATAAGTAAATTAAAGCACTGTTGTTTATAAATGCTGTTAATTAGGACTATATCAGCATTAATGTTGACAGGTTAAATGTGTTTATATAAACTGACAGCATCACCCACAAGGACTTGTTGGACAAAATATGTCTCTTTGACCAAAGAAGTTTCTTTAATGACTCATTTTGTACAATTAGCGTGTATAATTAAGTACTTAGTCCTGACATTTGCCCGTAAAATAAATTACTCTTATCACATTTGCTTGTGTGCATCTACATCAGGTGCCTGCACACTGAAATAGTCAACTATCTCTTTAACCCAGTAGATGGGTTAAATCCCTTAAACTACTGTCAGAACAAGGACATTGAGACTTTTGTCAGCTTTAGAAAATATAGAAAATTGCTTTTCATTTAAACTAGAATTACCACCTTGTGGTTGTGTGCCTCAACCAACCAGTCAAGTTACAGTCTACATCCATGTATGTTCAAAATGTCATCACGTCATCATTTTATCCTAGTTTGTGTGAAATTGTCATAATTAGCGTATGAATGATTTTGTGAAGTCACAATGACCTTGACCACTAACTTCTAATCAGTTCATCCTCGAGTCCAAGTGGATAAATTCCAAATGTGCCAAATGTGAATAAATTCCCTCCAGCGTTCCTGAGATTTTACCTACAAGAATGGTACGGACGCCCGGCATATATAACCTACATAAAAATGAATCACACCGTAGCTCTATTTGTTGTATATATTTAAAAGTAATCTTACTTTCCGGATATGCTCTCCTGTTTTCCCATCTTTCTTTGTTCCTGAGTTTACAGAGTACGTCTGCTACACTCTGCTAAGTTCTCAAAACTCATCACCTCCTGAAAAACTCATGAAACGCTATCCAGCAGAGCGTCTTGTTTCTTCCTTCCTGACACTCTGATTTTGCTTCCCTTCACCGTGTGCACATACAGTATCGACTATTGTTACAGAGCAGCTGGTAGTACAGAGCGTGGATACATTTATTTTTTTATTTTTTTACTAAAACCGATCAGCTTAATGATGCAGATTTAAAGACTACTTGTTCCCACCAGCTAAATTCTGAGGATAGATTTGTTCCATAAAATCAGCCCACACACCCACTCGACTACAGTGAGTTCATGCAGTGGCTGCTGGAGCAGTTTGCGGATTTGACGTTTTACTGTTGCAAATTCCATTTCATGGGAAGTAGCTTTGTGAAGTGTTGTTACATGCTCTCACTGTGTATCTATGTGCGTGTACATAAGGCTCCATGTGTCAGCTGCCATACTTCTGACTGCAGGCATGCCTCTGTGTTGTGTCTGCCCATGTCTGTGTGCACTTGATAAGATGCCGATATGTAGACAAAGGTTTGAGCACATGCATCGATTAGACCCTGACTAATAACAAATGTCTAAACAACAATACATAGACCTTTCTGATAGTAGACATAGCAGGAAAAGCATTTGCCTAACGCAAAACTGTAAAGCTTTTCTAATCAACATTCTTGTAATGGATCACAAGACCATGTTTAATAATAAAAGGGGCAACACATATGATAATCCTACAGATATACAGCAACTCTGCAGTTTCAGTTTAGCCATAATATGTCAGTATTGTGTTTTCAGTTTGATCCCCTGCCCCCAAGTAAAAAACTTAATCTATTAATGTGGCTTTAATGATGGCTCCATTCTGTGCAGGGTCAAACACAATAAGCTCGGCAGTTATTAAAATTATTAGATACACCTGTGTTTGATAGGTCAATGTGTCCTCTGTGAGAAAGATCGCAGGCTTATATTCATAAACCGGCATGTTATTTCAAGAATCTCCAAATATATATATATATATATATATATATATATATATATATAGTTTATTATATTAGAGTTATTATTAACATAATTGACATCACCATCTGCTGAACTGTGATATTTTACTCATCTGCTGCAGAGTGTTGTCAAAATAATTACCTGCTCTGCAAACAAAGAAATCATGAAATGATGCTAATATTTGTACTCTATTTGTACAAATCAGCCAACATATACAACAACGCTGACATACAGTCTCTGTCAGTAAGACAACAATAGTAGGGCTATAGAAATATATCGCCTGGCTCTTGCATCAATTGGTTTGGAGCATGGGTCTTCAACAGGTCCTCAGAGTTACTGCAGGGCGGCCGCCAAATTATTGTTTGATAATGTTTTGAAACTTTTTAATTATTCTTTTAATTAAAATATGTCTGAAAATACATATTACATGAATCCAACATATTGATACCAAAGATAAATCGGCCTAGTCGTAAATAAAAACCCAACCCTAGTAGTAGAAGTCAAACTGTTACCCATGAATCCTGGTGCAATCGTGTGAGCTAGCTAAATCAATGTGCACCACCTATCCATAATGATAAACAAGTTAGCTATGGCTACTTATTATTATTTTTACCAGCTTAGTATTGTGTTCATTCTAAAAAGGGTTGTTTATGCATGGTACTTCAGGCCGCCCTACACATTGTTGTAGCCTAAGTTTAATATGCAACTCAATTATATACATATGTAGTACGGGGACCCTGCTAAGTCTTTCTTTCAGCTCAGGGGTCCCTTGGCCTGAGAAATGTTGAAGACCCCTGGTTTACAGGGTAAATGAGCTTCAAGTGTTGAGGACCTCTGCCTAAAAACACAAATATCGCATGTGTAGATCCACAAGTCACATTGAGTCAGCTACCCTCATCTCAACTGTAGCCATGTTTCATCCCGTTGGCACCTGCTGTCATCTGAATGATAAGATGAAAGACAACTCACATCTTAAAGAGTGAGCTTCAGAAAAATACGATGATGAATACTGATTTTACACACTCTGTAAGAAATGGACAGAAATGTAGCCCGGAGGGACTTGTCATGACCTGTCAAGACCTAAGAATGGAGCGCAACATCCACACTTTCAGATTATGATAATCAACCTCTTGTTCACTTGCTGCAGTCTGCCATCGACAGAGGTGCCATTTAGATACAGTGTTAGTCAAAAGGCTACTCATGCGGTCTTTCAGAGCCACAGAAAGTCAAAGAATACATATTGATAAAGGTAATGTTGACAAGAACACAGACATTTCAGCTCAAATACCATTTCTAAAATATAAATCTGTATAATCTCTAGTAAATTCAATTAAACTATTTAGGTGGGTTACAGTTGATATGGTGACAAAATGTCAAAATGAAAATCTGGTTAATCCTAATATGATTTTTAAATAGAAGAAATCTTTAGTCGGGGTTTCAGGATTACAATTATAGTCTGGATGGAAAGCAGCTTTTGTGAGATTTCAGGACAAGATTTGAACTCTGGTTCACGTCAGACTGAACGTTAGATTTTTACTGCTCAGAGATTGTGTTAAATGCCTTTCATCTTTCTGAAGAGTGAGCTCATTATAAGAATCTGGGGGTTAGGGGAATATACTCACCTAAAGACCACGATATTCCAAAAAGATTGCCTGGAAACAGCAGATTTTAAATATTGAAACAACTTGCTCTGACCCTAAGAACTGACAGGGCGCTAGAGAGCTAACTACTTTGATAATTTACATGTTCAAGTGGCTAGTTTGAATTTCAGCTGGTGGTACAAAATGTTCTTAAAATTTGGCCATGGTCTGCAAGGAAAATCTAAATGTGTCATGACATTGATAACATATGCCCAATACAATCATTAAGATGGACGAAGTTGTTGATTGCATTGGAAACAAAAATTGCCATTCTCCCCTTGCCCACCCACTCATTACAATGCAAAACATTTTGAATGCTTTGTTTTCCAACTACATTATAATCCAGACCTAATGGAATTCTTCCTTCATTTATTCAAGGTCAAAGCTCATCACTCCCACAGTGCTTTGCATTGTAAATCTTCCTCTCAACATGTCTGTGGGGGGAATTTAAATAATTGAAAGATTCCTGTAGCAGTCGTCTACATATCAGTACACTGCCAGTGAATACTGATGCTGTGTTTGGAAAAGATAACACCACAGACACATATTAGTAGAACATATCAACAAAATACATGTGTGGAAATCATTTAACTAGAGTTTTCCCTCATCTTCGGTTGTTTGAGATGCCTCCTCTCCTCCTGCTCTGTATATACATCTTCACTCTGTCCCTCCGTGTCGGCCCAAATCACGTTACCTTCCGAAGCAGTTGGATTACCGAAATTGCGAGTTCATGCGAGAACGAAATCTTGCCAAACCCTAGTATGCCATACTGGCACTCATCCAAGCCTGACAAACACATTTCTGCCCATTGAGAGCATAATGCAGTCTGGTGTGGCAGTGCTTTACCCACTCCGTTCAAACAACACACTACAATGATGGGTGGGTATCAACAAGGCTGTTCAAATCTGATTTCAGTAATTCATGGCCAGGTGAAAGTTCAGTTTACTGGACCACCATATTTGCCCAACAAAAACAAGTAAACACGCAGCAAAACCAAATTCATTAACTGTTTTCTACCCACTTATTTGAAGCTGAAAGCATTTTCATTCAAGCAATACAACAGCAATTAGCTTCCCGTGAATGATTTGTTTCTCAAGACACTCTTGAGTGCTGCTTGGAAACAAACATGTAAATGGAAACATTCACAATATTCATGATTCAAATTTTTAAAAAAAATAAAGATTTCAAATGTATTTAAAATACAAAAAGTGTTTTCATCAACTCTGAAGATTATAGTCAGTCACTTAAAAACTGGCCATCTGTGGGATTTCTTTTAGGGTTGATTAAAGATACAATGTAGATAAGAAATTGTATTTTGAGAGTTGATAGACTCAATTGAGAGATAAGCAAGTTAGGTGTTACTCCATCAAACCTACACTTTAAGAGATGTTATAGGAAACAGACACAGGTAAGAATAATAAAACGTCTTAAAATAAGAGTTGGGAGTGAAACAGAAACAAGTAATATTGCAGTGTTGTTTATCCCTGGGCTACATCTTTATTATTTCTTTTTGGCCAATGTCCTCTTGTTTAAATAAAATAATGGGCAATGCAGACTGAGGCAAGGAGAGCTTTGCCTACTCCCTTTTAGGTCTCTATTTTACTGAAATAAAATGGGCTATTAGTAATGAAACAGTCTGATTTAACTTCAACTTGTATTCCAGCATTAGATATAAAATAAGCGGAGAGTGCAGGTTTGGAGCAGAAAAAGTTTGGAGCGATATCATAATTCACATGAATTTCAGATGATGTTTTTCATGTATGATGATGCTGATTTAAATGCAGCACTAATTTAATCCTTTTAAGAAAGGCTAAGGGACTACATATTTTTTCTCTTTTAGGACATATTTATTTCCAGTAGAAATAAAAAAAACCTGACTATAAGGTCGCCCTTTACATTTAGGCCTTCTTATCGTCCCTGTGTGAGTGTCACTTTAAACATATATTACAGCCACATCTCACAGTGTACATTATAATGCAGCGGCAGTACTTGGGTGTGTTAAGATCCTTACAAGGGTAATTTGTCGGATGTCACCTCGATCCAGGTCTCAGTTTTAATATAATCCATTACTTCTAATCAACACATGAAACTACTGTGTGGCCAATTTATGTTACTGTGTCTATTTCAATGTAATACTCCCGTCATTAAATGTCAGCTATATCATCGGCTAACACAACAAAACAAAATCATTTACAGTTTAATGAATTTCATTCATACTGAAGGGTGAATGAAGAGGTACGCTTGATTGGATACGTAGCCAAAATGAGTGTTGAATGAATCAAAGTACAGAGTATGACTGCTTGGTGATAACCTTTTTCTGAATGATCTCTAAAACAATCTTTGTAGAAGTATCGGTTGTGTTAAGACATTTTAAATGCACAACAAACATTCAATTGTTTCCACTACTAAAAAAATAACTTGTCTGAAACAGATCATTTGGAGCAGCACTGATGAATATTTGAATGAGCAGAGTAAACAAGGTGGGGAAATAATGACAACAGACAGCACGGTGAACCCAACCTCATAACCAAGCAATAACAGTGAAGAACTTCCCATTTGGATAATGTCATTAAAGCATCTGTCAGATTTGCGAAAACAAACACTTTTGTGCATTGCTTAAAAACCATCAATTTGACCCACGTACAACAGTCTTTCCCAAAGATATTGGGATACGCAACACCTAAAGAAAAATGATTTCCCTCTTCTTGGGAGCCAAGCTGTCTTCAGAGATCAAGAGAGCCAGTAAAAAAAAAAAAAAGGAAAATCTTTGCAGCATTTAAGACCTTCCCCGTATGACAAGTTGCATGCACTATTTGCTCTCAGCAAGGCACAAGCATCAACTAAAAGTACACAATGCAACACCAAAAACAGCTTTTTCGAGTACTGGCAACACTTGAGAAATAACAAGCACAGCATTAACACTGGACGATATTAGAGTACTAGATGCATTAAAGCCGGGCATCTGTTTCAAATAAATTGCACAAGCAACATTAAAGCTCAGTCTAAGCTCATCTGAGCATAAAAGAAAGGGACAGGCTGTCCGGTCTGGCAGCAAATACAGCATACTGTGCAGAATTAAAGCATGTTAAGATAATAGATAGTGTATGCATGAGTACTTACTGTGGAGAAGTTCACCGGGTAGCAATCCTCTCCTCGAAAGGTGCACTGCAGAAGCATTTCCCCGATGTCATGACCTGTTCGGTTATAGAAATCAGTCATGTTGAACAGTTTGGGCTTGAAGTTCTGGAAGTTTGCCTTATCCTTTAGGGCAGCCAGGACCTCGGGCTCAGCCAAGTGTGGGTTGGCTATTTGGTAGTTATTATTAAGGAGGGACAGGAGCTCTCCCACATGATACAGGTCATTTCTGGTGATTTGGGAGAAGCGGAACTCATTGAGATTACAGAAGGTAACAGCTGGGAAGGTGAGATTCGTCGCCGCCACCTCGTCCAGCTTGGTGACGTGAGGATACTCCAAGTAATACGACACTCGATCCATGCAGACCAGCATCAATAAGCTTAGTGACCCAAGGAAGGAAAGACTCCAAAGAAACCGACGGAAAGTCATGTGCCCATAAGCAAATATGTGACTCATGCCATGTAGGGTGGATATGTTAGCAAAAGCTTGCAGGTTGGAGGGCCTGATGCTTTCAATGCTTTCCTCTGAGTTTCCTTTCATGGCTGTAGAGTGATGCTGAATACTGTCTGCCCAAGAACTTCAGGTTAAAGACTTTGCTTAGCAACAGCAATAGCAGAATCCAATCGGCAGTGTTGGCTTGGCACACCGCTTCTTTATTTCCTCAAGAAGTGGTAATGGTCTCAATAAATAGCTACCTTAAAATGGTTGTCAGTCTCTGTAACAGTTTTCTTTTCATCACAATTCACCTTCCAGTGGTTGTCAGCTGTTCCTGTAGTCCCAGGTCCCCCCTTTTCTTTCAGGCTGTTATTTTATTATCTCCAAAGCTGTCTCTCACTCCCTGCTCAGCTGTCCTTTGTAGCGGCACCAAACACAATGACAGCTCCAGAAACACCCACTTCTACCAAAACGCAATGTCTTCTGATTCCTGAGTGGTGTGAAAAGGGACAAGAATACAAGGGACAAGAAAAGAGAGAAGAACAGAGAAAACAGCGGACGTAAAGGATAGAGGCGAGAAATGAGGGGGGGGGGGGGACCGCAATGAAAAGGGCTAGCGTTTGGAGAGAGGTGCTAAGCCTCAGCAGTCAATGGGACCCTTCCTCCTCTAACCGGAGAGAATGCCTCTACATCGCTGTGATAATGGGATGCAATGGTTTTGTGAATGGAAGTAATAAAGAGAGAAACGGCTCACTGGTCCCTCGCAGCAACCTTCCTCTTTCGCTCGTGTCTTTGCTCTTCTTGTTTCTTCCAGAAATAAAAATGAGGGGGTCAGAGACCTCCGACCAGACCACCACTGTGCTTGACAACCGGCGTTCACAGCTCCCACGGATTTTACTTCCTTATTTGCACAGATCCTCATTTAATAGGGAAGACCACCTCTTGATGCTGTATGTCCACCCCCCACCAGCATAACCATTAAAGCCGCTTCGAGACCTCCAGCTTTATTCCTGTTAACATACAGATTTATATTCTGCCGTGTGGAACCTTTCACTCTCTTTTTCGCTTCCTCTCTCTCTTCCACCACTCCCCCATTTCTTGCTCTCTCTCTCTCTCTCCGTTTCTCTTTCTGTCTCCCTCTCTCTCCCTCTTTAGTAGTCAGGATCCATCCCACTGCTGAATGGCTGCTTTGCCTGTGTGTCTGTGCTCACACAGGGAAGTCTCTCAATCTGGACACCACCTTCACTGTGTTATTATTCTCTAATCTGCTCCAACAGCCTCTGCCGCCAACATGTTTGCTCGCATACAAGAATGCTACAGGTTGCACGTTTATTGCGTTGATAAATGTTCCAGAAATGTCCCCATTTTAACCTTTTCATAGCAATAAGTAACGAAGGCAGATATATGATCGAAACCAGCTGTTTTCTTCATTGTCACATATAATTCATTAATCATCTGGTTTTAGATCTTTAAGTATCGTCTTCTCTTGTGACTGCATGGGTTAAATATTTCCATTTTATTGGTAGTTCCAAGAGATGGACTAATCCCAAAAGCATATAACAGTCCAGAGATATGCTTCGCTTTGTGTGACTGCATGAGAGTTTCAGGCTTGACCAGTAATGGAATTGGTGATTTTACCGGGGTTAATATTTCACCACACCATTCTGAGAAACCTTTTCATTTCGCCTGGGACCAAACCAGATTATCACTCATTGGCTACCCGAGGATGTCTAATTATCATAACAATAGGTGAACTGCCAAGGATATGACCAAAGCCCTTAAGGATTAAATCAATATTCTGCCCTAGTAACCACACACGGAGACCATAGCAACCATTATCCCCAACACCATAGAATGTAATATTATGGTATGCAATTCAGATAAAACTACATAAACCATCGCATCTGTAAACTTCTGAGAAATGCAATGTCAACCACACACTGTCACAGTTGAGATGCAATTTAAAAATGCTCAAAGAAGAAAATGCAACATGATGCCTTGAGTGATAAGACTATTGTGGTTTTGAATCCGTCCATCCATCTTTTCACCTGACAGGAAACGCTGAGACTTAGAACAGGTCTACCAAAACAATGTCTGAGATATTGCAATTTCAAAACTACAAGACAGCAGCCTTTTTTCTTCTTCTTCCACCCAACAGCAGTACGAGCTAAAAATCTAAAATGACACTTTTATAAACTCCTAACATTGTGACACCTTAAATATATCCAATATTATTCCTTGTCAAAATGTCACTGACTTGATGAAGATGAATGTACAAGAGGTTGATGCTTGACTTAAGGCTCAATAATCCCCTCATGCACTTTAAATGTATAAAATTCAGCTGCACTTTGTATTCACAGTCATGACCGATAATGACTAATGTGCTTAAGAAGTATAGAAACATATAACCATGATGGATGATGCTGTGCCCATTTAACATACGAGACCTTCAATACGTTTTAATATGTCTTCATTCACAAATAGAGCCAGGTATGTCAATTATGCTGACCAACAATGTTACAGTTACAGCCTGAAACAGAAATCATTTTGGCTGAACGGTTATGGTACTTTATAGAGATACTACTCTACAATGAGAATTATAACACATACGTATATTAGTGAGCATGTAGGGAGTACTAGAAAATTGGTAGTGTTTACCGAAAAGACATTAACTAGAAATCACACAGTAAGCAAACTTAAGAGCAGCAACTATGTCGGGACATCTCCAAGGACACATCCGTGGACTATGGTAGAAGTGCAGGGGGTTGACTATAACCTGACCTACAGTTTTGTGTGCAGTACTGTGAGCAGTAAGAACAAACCTCACCTTTTATATGAGAAAAACAGGAAACCCTGGAGGTTCTGCAACTATTACAAACATGGTTTCACAGTAACTGAACAATGATCCAAAACCTCAAAAGAAAAGTAATTTAAAAAAACAAACTAAAATGGTCTTCTTTGAAACAAACCTTTATTAATGAATTGATAAATATTCAACACCAGAGTATAGTGATTTTGTCATCATTGTTATAAATCTGCATTTGACTTTCAATTTCCATATGCAGTAATAGAATGCAAAGACTTTTTACGCTGCATTTATTTGCATTCGTTTTACATTTGAGTTAAATTGTCCTGTACAAAAATGAGCAAACTTTAATTCCAACTTCCTACCGGCAGGCATGCCTGTTGTTGCAGATTGCAGGATGAAAGTGGTGGACTTTTCAACAGTAATTGGCTTTCAAGTGGCTGGTAGAATGCACAGCATAATGCAGTGAATATTAATAAGGTAGGGGTAATATTTGAGGCGCTGCTGAGCACAGCACTCTCTTTTTTAGGGCCTTTGAATTTGACTTTTAACGATCAACTAATGTTCTGAAAGATTCCAGGCATAAAAAACCTTAGGCTCTTCTGTTTCTTCATAACTGACTAAATATCTTAACTGCGTGTTAACTAGTCTATACATGTTTGTAAAAACAACTAAATATTGTTACAGCACACCATTGCACACTGTACTCTCTAGTCAACTGGACATCATTATCAACTCGCAGATCTCTGCACGGGTACAAATTCATCTACACATCTTTGCTTGGACTGCTGACCATCTACATATTCACTTACATATCACACAGTACAGCTCTGGGCTACGATCTCAGAACTACATCACTCTGTCCGTCCCCTCAATTCGCACAGAACTTGGAAAAAGGGCCTTATCATACTCGGCCCCCTAAACCAGGAACACGCTTCAGCAGGAACTTAAGCTGTCCAGCTTGATACCCCTGGGACATTTTAAACTAATTTTAAAAAATCTAGAGAAAGCAGCTGTTGGTGTTTGTTCTTGTCATTGAAAATGCACTTTTATGAACTTTTTATGAAGTTTTATTTGACTGTTGCCTCTGTGTTTAGTGTCCTGTAAGTCTGTAACTTATATGGTGCTGTTGCCATTTGATCAGGTCTCTCTTGAAAATTAGACCCTGTGTCTCAATGAGATTTTTTACCTGTATAAATAAAAGGCAACAACAACAAAAACAGATGCATTAAGAATTATAGGCTAGTTGACCCTTAATGCAGAATGAGATAAGAGAGAAAAGTAATTCACAGTAATGTCTGATATGTGTGCCGACTTAAAACAGCACTAAACATAATTCTGCTCCTAACTATAATCTATGCTCTTCCTTTGTTCTATATATTTGATCATACTTTGGGTAAATGCTAGACCTTTTACTTTATATTTCCCTGTTTAGCTTTGTTCAGATTTCTTCTGTGCACATCAAAGAAATGTGTTGTCTGTTAATCCACGACATCTTTATTTGGGAGAAAGCACAATAAAATGTTCAGCACAGCCAGAAATGATAAACTGTGATCAATGTAAATTTACTGTATAAAGCGCTAACTGAAACCAGGATTTCTGATCATTACAGGAAAGAGGAATGCTTTTATTTCAACTTATTTCAGGATTGATATGGTTAAGGTTGGTCCATAATGCATGCTCACAAACAATGTGATGCATAATGCTGGCCTGTTGAGCTACTCGCCGTCACCTAAAAATGTGCTGCAAAAAAAGTTTAAACTGATTTGACAAGTAAACAGTACAGCAGAAATGTTGCCAGTGCCACCCTCACTACGTTGGATATTAAGTAATGTTTCTACAATTACTACAGTTCAGCTAGCAAAAGATCCTATGTGCACACCGCCCGGATAAGATGTCAAGCTAAAAGAAGCAATTACAGTAAATCATTCTTTGTGATGCCAGAGTTATGCAGATTGGACAAGCACCTCAGAGAACAGATTACCCTGTTAGGAGCCGAACCCTGCAGTAAAGCAGTCGACATTTAAGAGCACATACATCACGAAGTTAAAGAAG
>NC_041371.1:9143518-9173518 GCF_900634415.1 Cottoperca gobio
CACAACCACAGAATATTTTTGTGCCAGCTGGATAGACGTCTTTCAGGGATCTAGAAAAGTAGGGCTACATGATATGTTAAAAATATGTAATATACAATAAAGTTGTTGAATATCGCAATAATGATACAACTTATGATAAAGAACACATTTTCTTCTGTAGGTTACTCAGTTCTGCATTTCTGCTGTTTTCAGTATGCTGCTTAAAAACAACAAATTGATTGTTAAATTAAAAAAATCAAAAGGAAACAAACTTCAAATATTTTTTTATTGAACATTAAACTGAAACACTCACATGTAAAGACAATAAATACATGAGCGGTACAAACTGTTTAATATATACCACATGGTTCTGTTTTAAAAGTAATTGATTTCACCTTCGCTTTCTTTATCCAAACCTTGACAAGATGCATTATTCAGTTGGCTTTAAAAAATTGACATATTTATAAACTGACAGAGGAAATAATGCAACATTGTATCCTTGTTATGCATTCTAATCAGGGTTTTTAAAGACGACACTGTCAACTGAATAGTACCTGATTACAGGATAATGACACCAGCGTTTGCACCAGTCCAATCTGCATAAAATGGAGGAACTTATAAAGGTCTCTCTAATTAGGATGGTGTTTACATCAGGCTTTACATACACCTATTAGGCTACCCTTGTCAACATCCTCCAAAGCCGGGCTCACTGTGATAATGCACTTGGATGTAACTCCCACCGCTGACTGTTATTGTTGAGATACCCATTTTAGATGTTTCCCAGTATTCTTGGTAATGATATGAAATCTACAGATGTTATTATGAGGGTGATACAGTCTTTGATGGCAGTAACTTTGTTCATGATTATCATGCTCATTTAGGTTTTGCATCTTGCACCCTTCCCCATATCCCCTCTCATGCCCATGCCTAGTGGTAGTCATCTTTGTCTCCTTTAGGCAGACTGCTATGAACACATTATGGATGGATGCATTAGTGAGTGATGCAGAGGCTGGGCTGGCGTGCCTTGTTTTCGTGTGAGAGTACATCATTAGAAAATGTTCCACTTGGCAGGGAAGCACGTATTAACTGCAACCGCAATGAAATGAGGTTGTGATAGATGGTTAAAGTTATACAGGACTATTAGGTTGAAATATGAACCTCGCAATTGTCATGATGAAACAATGGGCTATTTGCGTGGTGATCAGTGCATTGAGAGACAATTGGAATCTGCAAAGACCGATACAATACATTATAGGTAGTGGGCTCAGAGCTGAAAGAGTACAGAAAAAGTAATCATGCTTCCGCAGAATAGTTTGGAGCTACTGTTCAATTCAAGGCTCTATAAATTCATTTAGGTTCTCCACCAACATCTCAAGCATCTTGATGAGACCTGCGGGGGATTTGCAAACAGGGCACCTTGTCTAAACCCTGTTGGGGACTCTGATGGGGCAAAGGAAACCAGTGTTGATCAAAGGCGTTTTAACGGGGATTGAAGACTTAAAGCAGACATTGTGTGTCTACCTAATGTGTCCTTATGGACTATCAGAGTCAATATGATATTAAGTAAATCAGAACAAGTCAATATGTAAATCAGAATCAGCAGACAAAGGCATAAATGCAGCAACTAGCTTCCCTTTAGATAATATCGCTAGCCACTTAAGCCTGATCATTATCTCTTATCATGTTTCTATGGTGACCTCCAAGTTATTCTACCACCAGAATACAAACTTCAAAACCTATTTGTCTCTAACTCCCTAGATGTGAACTGAAGTGTGTAAATTACATATTAATTGCTCTCTTAACAGCACAGAATTGCCCACATGTCAGGCGTGGTCTTGCTTCTCTGATAGGAATAACAATAAGTAACACATAAATCATTAATAATAGAAACACCTGATGGATAATTTATTGCTCTGATGTCATGGTGGCACTCTCTAAACTTAGACTTTCTTTGCATGCACTCTGTCTCAGATCCAATTGCAAATCCATTAGCATTTAATATTACTGTAATTACTGTGTACATTTCATTATGTTCTCAGTATATTAAATGACTGCTCAGTGTGGAGGGAGGGCTATAGTTTAATCTCTTTCTGTATTACTGTGTGCCACAGTACTCAAAACAGCATTAAGAGGCACATAATCAGAGGGAACTAATTGCCTATGATTGCATAAATGAAGTGCTTTATTCTCATCAAGCCTGTTGCTTATGTCCAGCCTCTCACCTCCTTGAAAGGCTGTTGACCACAATGCAGAAAACCTTGGAGAGACAGCTTCTGGTGGGTAATGTGAGGAAACCAAAGATTTAATATGTCCATGGGGGGCTGTGAGGCCAGGGGGTGTTACTACTGCTGATGTTTTTTTGTTGTCATCAGAGTTGCCTCCGCTTCACAGAGGAAGAAAAAAAAAAAAAAGGAAAGAAACATGAATGCCCACCATTTGAGAAATGAATTTATCGAAGTCGCTGTCTTTTTCCCCATTAGTAAGTGTTTAGTTCAGCGTTTTAAATAATTGCGTTACCAGGAATGATATTTAAAATACATTTGGGAGTCAATGAGGCGGGAAAGTGCCTACATGTTTTGCTGATGACACCCGGGCCATTTGGAAGACATCAAAGTAGAGAGGAGGTAGCCCAGATGCATATTATAAACTCATTATGTATATCATTTAAAAGGATGTACTCCAGCCGCAAAAACAATATTCCTAGTCTCTCTCTGGTAATGTGTGTTTTCAAAGTTGAAACTCTTACTCGCCTTCAGTTTAATGTGGCATCTATTACCAAACTGTAACATAAAATAAATGACCTTGATTTCCATACCAGAACAGTCGTTAAGGTATAGATGAGATGCAGCGATGCTTCCATGTTTTCAAATGGGAAAGAAGGTAAAACCTCTTCACAAATATCATGTATTTCTTCACCTGTGGTGCAGACCTTGTTTTCCACAGAGCTTCCATGCATCTTGATGGACTCCAACACAGAGTTGGATAAACATACATTAAAATGTGTGTGATTTTATACATCGTGCAAGCAGTACAGCACATTTTAATGTATGGTGATGTCAGAGCAAGTTAATCAGTCTCCAAAAACTTGGTAACCCATGAACATTTATCCTTGGTGTCTGGAGAGTTAAAAGATGGGATCAGTTTTGCTATTGGATAGAACTTCTACCAGCATAGGAAAATGATGGTCCATCATTCATACGAGATGTTTGTCAGATGCCTAGCGAGTAGGCTTAAGAGGCTTAATTATGCGCCGTCCATCCGCCATCAGAACACTACACGTGGGACAGAGTGACACAGCGGTTGCCAGTCATTCAGCCTAATGTTCTAATGCGGGGAGCCATGTGGATACATAAAATCCATTAAGGCTCTTGAACGAAAAAAACACTGAGCAGAAAAATACATTTTGCAAACACATACTAACAGGGGCTTGCAAATAGGGCATTCTTATTTGTCCTTCCTCTCAGAAAAATGTCAGGACAAAAAGTTGCCCAAATGTTCTTAACTATTACTTTTTTTAAAGTTTGAAAGGTTAAAGCTCTGCCGGAAATGGTAAAGGTGACTTCAATGACTTGACCCTTCAAGTGGACTATAAATCTGGAATATACTGTTACCTATAGCACACCTCCCATTTGCGGCTGATTAAAGTTTTGCCTAATAAGTTATTGTGTAATTTAATAAGTTGTTCCGTCACCCCCCCAAGAGCAGCATGTATTGTGAGTTTATTCAACTCATTTGATACTTGCAGCCTGACAGAGACATTTCATGGCTGTAACTTGGCCTGAGGCAAATAGAAGAGGCTCGAGTTGCTGCATGTGAGACATAAAAATAGCATTACTTGTCACACTCCAGGGAAGGTCTCATACCGAATACCAAAACAACTCTGTGAACCAACCCTGTGAACAGCCGGCAGGCACAGAGTGGACATTAGCCAGAGACAAGGAAACAACAACAGAAACAGAGAGACGGGTTTTCAGACATTCTCCCTCCCTTAATTTTACACAACCACTTTTCTTCGTAAGAACAATAGCCAATCAGCATGTCGGGAGGCAGCTTTGTCTTCACATCCACGGCCTTGCGCTCTCTTGAGCTTGATGAGGACATGCTGGAGAGACACAAGTACAAGAAGCAGCTGGCCACCCATCACTTCAATAGCTACATGCTGAAGAAGGAGATCAGGGACAGGGCACCGCTGAGGTCCAGCACTGCCATGCCACCCACTGTCTGCCAAGATGTGGTCATCCAGAACGCTCTGTATACAGGAGACCTGGAGGCTATGCAGCACCTCTTTCCTAGAGGATCTACAACAAACCTCATCATCGAGCCACAGGGAGGTGACATGCGCTGGGTCGCCACAGGGGAAGGTATGAAACAACATCTGTCTTCATTAGAAATTAATTTAGGAATTCATATGATTTGGCACGGCTAAGTAGGATTATTGTATTTCCTGGAGATTAGCATGCACAATTAATTGAAGTGAGAAACATCACCTGTGTTGTTGTGGAAAGGAGAGAAAGGAAAGAGCTGTGATTGGTGCATCTCAGCCTGACCCAGTATTTAAAGACACAGTGAAGCAATATTTATAGAAACAGAACACAAGACAATATTTATAGAACCCATCATTTGTCCACCACGTAAGAAGATTTAAGAGATGGATTTATGGCCTATCACTAAAGACAGGAGACACAATAAGCAGTTTGCTTTTTCTTATTTTGTGAAACATTCAAATGTAATGTCAGTTTTGGCTTGTTGAAATTAATTTCAAGACTCCAAGTTTAAATGTACTAATAATGGGCCTTTGCAATACTTGATGTTACTAAAATTATTTGTCAAAACAGTGTTTTTCTCCTTAACCTTTTGGGTGCAAGAGGTCATTCTGTTGACTTCAGTGGACTAGCAGAATCAGTGGACAGGTGACTGTAACACACCAGTCATTGGCTCCCATGCTTTACTGGGTCAATCTAACTATCAAATAACACCACCCTGAAATAGCCCTGTCTACATAAATAACCTGCATACGCGTTTATTTCCTTCGGGAGAAACCACCCTATAAAAACAATCTAGTTTACTCCAGTATGGCTTATGTAGCACCTAAAATCAAGTGGCACAAACCAAAGATGTACCGCAACGATGTGATCGCCACAGCCAAGGCATCGGGTTGTGTCCTGCAGTTCTGGAACTCTCTGCTTGTTGGCGATGAGCTGACAATTCTCAGCATTGTGGACGACGACGAGTATGAGCACCTTATTGATGCCATTTATGACACCAGCAACATAGAAGAATGGAAGAACTTCAGACATAACTACAGAGGCCTGAGTAGGTTTGACAGAGCTTTGATGTTGTATCAAACTGGCAATAGTTTTGGGCTTACTTTTCTTCAGTGTTTTATTGAGTATTGATAAGAGTCATGTAACCAGTCATTTCATTTTTTTTTATGTACAGCAAATTGACAGCAAAAGAAGTTTTGGATATCTGACATGTTTGCTTATTTACAGTGATCATAGGAGCTGAGCTCAAAGTTGTCTTGTTGATATATTGTACTCTGTGCTGGCAGGACTGTGGTCACTGAGTTATGAGCAGGAGCTGACCACACCACTTCACATCACAGCTGGCAGAGGCTTTACGGAGTGCCTGAGACTCCTGCTGCAACGTGGGGCCAATGTAGACCTGGCACCTGGAGACACCACTGCCCTGCATGAGTCCTGTGAAAACTGCCAGCCAGAGTGTACCAAACTATTGCTGATCCACGGCGCCAACGCCAATGCTGTCACCGAAGACGGCCTTATGCCTTTGCACTTTTGTTCAAGCCCCAAATCCCTTGAGTAAGTGAAGTATAACAAAAGTAGAAAGTGTAACGAGCACAAGAGGAGAGTCAACAAGTCAGTGAATTGACTCAGCATTTGTTAACATTAGCGGTCATAAGCGACTGGTCATAACAGACTTGCTGCAAAACCTCTGGATGTTTTGAATAGAGCAAGGGTGCATTTTTTGCTAATCAATTGAACTCTTGAAAGAGAAATACTGCGTTCTTTAATTATTTGATGAGAATAAGGAACTTCGTTCTTTGATTAATTTAATCAGCAATATCTCCCCAAAGTGTTCTAACCTTAGCCACCATAAGCTACTGGTCGTGACAGACCAAGAAAAGCCGTAGCAGCAAAACCCCTGAGTGGATCGAAATGAGCAAGGGTGTATTTCTTGCAGATAGATTCAACTTTTGTAAGAGTTACGTAATCTCACTTTAACAACACCCGCTCTTGTTGAGATTGCATGAAAACTTGCATGCAGAGAAGATGAAATTAAAACAGCAAAAGGTTCTTGGCTGAAACGTTGAATTTTTCAAAACATCATACACATTCAGGATCACTGTCTTGAAAGAAAATGAAGAAATTGTGTTAGATGGCATCTGGTTTAAATTCAATTTAAATGAACACATTTGGAACATGCCGTGTGGTGTTGATAAAGGGGTGCTCCATCTGATAAGACTCTCATCCAATGTTTACATGATATTTAACAAGCTGCTGTAATTCTGTCTGCAGATGTGCCAAGTATCTCCTTCAGTACGGTGCAGCCATCAGCGGCCGCACACTAGATGAAGATGACACTCCCTTACATGTGGCAGCCTGTAACGGCCTCACAGACCACACTGAGCTCTACCTGCGCTATGGAGCTGCTGTGGATAAACAGAATAATGAGGGTCTCACTCCCCTGAACGCTGCTTGTTCACAACCCCAGGAGCTACAGGAGCTTGACAGTTACTACAAGGTGTGCCAGATGCTGGTGGGGGCAGGGGCCAACATCCACATTACGGACCAGGACAGACACAGTCCTTTGCACATGGCCTGTAAGAATGTAAATCCAGACATAGTGGATCTGCTGCTGGATAACGACGCCAGCGTTAACGACATGAACTACGGTGGTGAAACTCCTATGCACAACATCCTGAAGGTGGTCTGCTACAAGGTTTCCCATCAGCCTGAGAGGATCGTCCGAGCTCTGCTCAACCACGGTTCTATCCGGGTGTGGCCTGGAGCTCTGCCTTTGGTAGGAAATCAAAAGATGTGATGTAAAAATACAAAATGTGTGCGCTTGAATTCCATATCTGCATAACAGATTGGTTTGTACTGGTATATTACATTTACAGCACAAACCAATTATTCATCAAGGTGTCTCATTTTGCATAATTAGCAGTGTAACTGCACATGTAACACCTTGAGAAAGAGCCACTAAACTGCTTCTTGCAATATTCCAGACTTCACAAGTTCACATTCAAATCATTCCCATTTCATGACACAACATGAAGTGTTGCACTCTCTGCGGGAAACAGACTACAACCATCAGTGAACCCACGTGCACTAGACAAAATGCCTGGTTCCTAATTAGGCAAGTGTTAATAGGAGATTAATTAGCACTAATTGCATAATTTCCAGTTAAACCCCTGGAGGGAAGACCAATCTGTTCATTTCACAAGTGTTTAATTACTTTATTTCTTCAGTTCTATGGAGTCACAAGCTCGCTCATGAACTTAAATGATGATTCTATGAATCTGTGATCTGTGTTGTGGTGTTTCATGGAAGGTTTTGAAGCACTGCTGTGGATCTCCACGCACCATCGAGGTTCTTCTGAACAACTACCGTAGCCTTAAAATCACAGACACCTGGGTCGAGTCTGTGTCATCAGAGGCGTTAAAGGCAAGCTCGTTAAATAATTAATTAATGAGTACAGTTTAACCAGTGTGGATGTTTTAAGACAAAACATATATATTTTATGTGTTTTATATTTTATGTCTTTAAATAGTGTCTTCTGTCTGTCTGTATTTACATGCCCATTGGGCACAGTATCCAGGCAGCATCATTCAAATCTATGCTTATTATATTAGTTTTGATAGTTTGAGAGCTCTTAGAATTGACATATATTCAGTGGTAGGAGAAACTGTGACATATGTTATGCTTTTAAATACAGAATTAATTTACAAAAACATTATTATGATTATGTGAATAACAAAACATGTTAAAATAAAATGTATAGCTCAAATTTACAGGAGGACATCGATTATGGTAGCCTATTAATTATTACTGCTGTTTTATTTTAAAAATACTGTCACAATTTACTGTAAATTGAGACAAATAATATCAGTTCTTAACCAAATGATCTCATCTGTGATTTTATCAAACCAGGAGCACAAAGGGTTTTATGAGTCAGTCTTCTCTTTGGAGCGGACTCCTCGCTCCCTGCAGCACTTGGCACGCTTCAAACTCAGGAGCTTCCTGGAGTGCCGGGTGCACAAGGTGGTCCCTGAACTCGAGCTGCCCACCTTCATCAAGAACTACCTGCTCCTGGAGTACAGAGACTATGTCCACTGAAAATACTTTGTATGTAGCCTGTGTTAGTGTGAGTCCTGATGAAGATTGAGTGTTGCCACATGTGAGGAAGCAGTAGCTGGTAAAAGGTTAAAAGTGGAGCACTATACAGCAGTATAATTAATATTTTAAATACATTGTGTGCGACACATTTCAGGATAAAGAAGCAGCTGCTTTTTCCTGTCACTTTTATTCCAGTTACACGTTTGATTTTGCACCACAAGAGGGAGCTATAGACTAGAGCTGATAAAATACAAAGCAGGTATGCGATTATATATTTTATATTTTTATTTTACTTTTTTTTACTTCTGCACATAATATTTTAAAGACTCAGATGCTTGTATTTTTTATACATACTAATTATCATGGTAATGCGCATAGTGTTGATGTGTTGTATTGAGGATTGCCTTAAAATATTTGCATACATAATTATTCCCACCGGTGTTGATGTCATTAGGAATATTATATCAAAAATAGACTTGATGTAAAATAAAATATTCCACCACGGACATGTAATCTAGTTATTGTTCTTTGTATTATTTCGTGTTGTTTTGCATGTTCTCTCTTTCTTCGCTCATGTTTCTGCTTGAAGACTGCTGCTTAGTGTTGTTTTTCTATCCTCTCGTTTTTTTATTTTAATAATAATGGCAGAAAATACACATAAATAAGATCAAGCCTTTGTTGTCAAACAACACTTGAGTTTAAAAAGATACATTTAACGTTTAAAATTAAAAAACAAAATGAAACTACATTAAATCGTGTTGAATATCGACTGCAATGTGTGCTTTTATCAAAAGATTCCGGTAAAGTTATAATTATTTATCCTGGTCAAATGATTAAAAAATAAATAAGGATAAAGACAAGAGTTCAGGAAGTTTCTCACATCAGTCATTTGCGAGAAAAAAAGGTTAAATTGGAGGGATCATTACGGTCTCATGACAATTATGTGCAGACTTAATTTCATCAATTTTCCTTGTATGGAAAAAACAGCAGGGACAAGATTTCCAGCACTTCTTGTGACAATTAAAATATAAACACTGTTTTGTTATAACAGATTGTAAGAGGCCAATTCTATAAGGCCTACTTCATTCAGCGTGTATATTACTTTTATATTAAAAAACTAAACAGAAATAGATGAAAAAATACCGAATATTCTCAATAAATGTACATTTGATTTGGTCCATACATTTAAAAGAAAAGTGTTAAGAGGAGCTGTGTAACATCAGATGTCCTCTCAAAAAAGAAAAGCAGAGGATCTGGGGAAAATGGTTTCAATAGATCAAAGAGGGATGTTGCTGAAGTCACTTGCAATTATAAGAATTAGCCTGGCCTGGCCCTCCACTGCTAATCAGAGTCGGTGGTGATATGTTTATGTCCTCGTGCAATCAGTTGGAGAGTCCGGGCTCCCAGGACTCAATAGGGCTAATCATCATCAGTTACCATTGCCATTTAAAAAGGTGAAATGATCTGCGATTAAACCACTGCTTACAGAAAAGGAAAAAAAGTGATTTATTTTTTTCTCCACATGCATTTTTGATCAGGGATGAATTACAACTCTCAAGGCAAAAAATGTGTGCGTTACTTTAATTTATAAAGAACTTAAGGGGTTGATTTAGTTGTTAGTTGATCGGTAAAAGACGTTAAACGTTTATTATTCACAGCTTTTTAAAGAAATTCCCCCGAGTTCAAACAAAGTGGAATCACTCAGATTTGACTTTGGCCACTATGTGTCCGTGTCCACACTGCAGTTGACCTCGCATAAATGTCTTTTATCTGGATCTAATTTCGCGCAGAGTATCTCTCTCCAGGGAACAATTGTTGCACCACTTCTCTTTTTCTAAAAGCCAAACGCATTGTTTTTAGCCGCGGAGAATAGGACAGAGAGCGGAGAAACATCTGCCTCTCCTCCCTCCTGACTCTGATGCCCATCGGCTCCAATATCTCAACAAAAGCCACCGTTGTTTTACGCTGTCCCTTAAATCCAGAGTAATTACTTATCATCAATCAAAATTAATAATAGCTGATTGGGTTGGTGTGGTCAACGATTATAGAAGGGGAAGGGCCGGAACAGTCTCTCACACCGTTTTGCAGTCAATGGTGAACCTGGCAAAAGGGGAGGAGGGCTGGAGGGGGGTGCGAGCCGTCTATTTGGTCTCCACTGGGAAACTACCGCCTCTCAAGACGGCCAAAAAGTCAGAGGCTGAATAAGGAAATGAAGCGTAATTTGAGGAAGATGGATGAGCCCCCAGGGAAACTCCCCCTTTTCATTCCTCTTGTATTGCAGATGATAACCAATGCGCTCTCTCCCTCTCTCGCCGCGCGCACACGCACGCACACGCGGTGCAGCGCAGAGGGGCGGAGGGAGGAGTTGCAGAGAGGGGAGAGGTAGATAGATCGAGAGAGCGTGTGTTTATGTCTCAGTGTGTGACAAATAAGAGGGAAAAAGGTAGCGGTGGGGCACACAACAAAGCGCCCGACTGACTGACGCATATAGAGTGCAGAGATCCGGACAAGCAGTCCACTCCCAGGGATGACAACACGGCAGAGGATCTACTTTCAATCCTCTCCGTCTTTACACTGAACGTTTTGCGCGTCGCCGAGGAAAGGACACCTTGCTTTCAAGTTTCCACCAAAATAAAAGTGTTTGCCTGCAAAATGCAGAGACCAGGCGGCCAAGCGACGGCGTTTTCAATCGATTCCCTGATTGGGACTCATCAGCCCAGACCGGGACACCTGCTCTACACGGGCTACCCTATGTTCATGCCGTACAGACCTTTGGTTATTCCACAAGCTTTATCCCACTCGCCTTTAACGTCTGGTTTACCTCCACTCACGCCTTTGGCTTCTTTTGCGGGCCGTCTCACCAACACGTTCTGTGCCAGTTTGGGACAGGGGGTGCCATCCATGGTGGCGCTCACCACGACGATGCCAAGTTTCTCGGATCCTCCGGACAGTTTCTACCCACCACAAGAACTCCCAGGTCCCCGTTTAAGCGCCGCCGATCCCGGAGCGAGAAGGCAGGAAAGTCCGCACTCTGACGAGCTGCACAGCCGGGACAAGAACTCTGATCTGCTCAACTTCTCGGAAACTTTTCAAACAATATCAGGTAAGATCAGGCCTCTTTGCTATTGTATTTGATCTAAAAGTTACAGCTGTGCGTAAAACGCGTTAAAAAAAAAAGCACAGATTGTTGGCCCATTGTGAAAGTTTTTGGTCTCAGAGATGCAGTGAAATTTAAACAAAAAGTAAAAGACACCTTACATTAGTTGTGTTACCGTTGCAGAGTAGCAGAAATAATAATGGGAAAAAACATTTATTAGAGGCAAAATTCATGGGGATGCAACCTGATGAGTTAATATAAAATATCTCGTTCCAGATACATTTATTATTTTGCATTGACATTATTTCTTAATTGTTCTTCATATTATTATAACGAATTGGAGGGTAATCGTAATCACATTGTAAGAAAACTTTAGTAGAATGATTTTGTAGGTAGATGCAAATAAACCAAACACAGTTGCGGTGAAAACTTACAGAACACCCAGTGACTACACAGGAGAGCTGTAATGACCCAATATTAGTTTTTAATGTTGCTACTTGTGAAAAAAAACATTTGGAATGTTTTCAACAATTTGGCTTCTGTCTATTATCTCTACCAGTTTACTAAAAAACCCACAATGATTGATGTATTACGTTGTGAAGCATTGCGTAACGGTCACTTTTGGCTTATAGGCTCATGAACAAGTATCCTAATGTGAATGTTTTTGCTTTTCTTCTTCACATTTTAGGTGAGACCAAACTGTACAGCTCAGACGACGAGAAGCTGGACCTTAAATCGGCAGACACCGCGTGCAGTGACCGAGAGGACAGCTCCGTGGACAGCGAGAACGAAAGTTTCTCGGACGGGAACAACTGTGGCTCCCTGTCCCAGAAGAGCAAACTAAAAACCGGCTCGCAGGAGGCGCTACCGCCCGGCAGCTCAGCGGGGAAGAGCCGGAGGAGACGAACAGCTTTTACCAGCGAGCAGCTGCTCGAACTTGAAAAGGAGTTTCACTGTAAAAAGTACCTTTCTCTGACTGAACGCTCCCAGATTGCACATGCACTTAAACTGAGCGAGGTGCAGGTGAAGATTTGGTTTCAGAACCGCAGGGCCAAGTGGAAACGGATCAAGGCCGGCAACGTTAACAACCGGTCAGGAGAACCGGTGAGAAACCCCAAAATTGTGGTCCCCATCCCCGTGCACGTCAACAGGTTTGCTGTGAGGAGTCAGCACCAACAAATAGAACAAGGGACCAGGCCATGAACTCAATATCGAAAATATTAATAATAAAAAAAAAACACTTACATTGACTCCACTGATTCGTTGAACGCATGAAGCACAAAAAGGAGGATTTGATTATTTTGTCTGAGCGGTGAGACCGAGCAGAGGAGAAGACAGATCAACTATTTGGCAATATGCTGTCATTTTTATTTATTGCTCTGTGAATATGTAAATATAAATGGGTAAAAATTGGTACAAATGGGCACTATGAGATGAGACTGTAAAGATTTTTTAAGTATTTATATGTAGGGCCAAAATGTTCTGTTGGTTATGTGCATGTCCTCATTTGGTGAAACTGAAATTTTTGTTTGGTGTTTCGTACAATTTGTTGACTACATTTGCATGTAAGACGTTTTACATTTTGTTTGGCAACTGTAGGAACCACCTTTGACAGCTATTTGTGGAAAGAAAAAAAAAAAGATGTGAAGGAAATACTGACCAAACAAGGGACAACTGTAAAGTATATCGACCTAATAAATCGCTTTATACAAAAGTTGGAATCCAGATTGAATTATTATTGAGGGAAGAGTAAATATGATTTAATGGTTGTGAAGAAATGTCTAGAAATTATTTTATCCTGCTAAAGTGAAAAAGAAATGTGGCCTACATAAACATAGCGATTCATTTTCCAGTGCAAACTACAGCCAGGCAGTTATTTTGATATTATTTAACATTTTAAATAAAAACAATCCTAAAAACATCATTTAAAAATGTATAATGACAATAATAAAATTCATGGAGGCCTTCACTGAAAAACTGCGTTTATCTTTAAAGAGCTCCAACTGAAAAGTTCACTATTACCATTTTTATGACCAACATTTGAGCGTTTTCAGTGACACAATATCTCAGCTTTGTTTACACACGTGTTAGTTTTAATCTCGTGATGTTACGATGTTTTTTTTTTTACATAAACATCAGGACCTGATTTTTTTTTATTTTTCGAAATCAGCAACAGTGATTGATTTCTCTTTAGGAGCCATGATGGATCCTCATTACACTGAGCACATCCAACACACTAATGAACGTCTGCATCAGTCTCCATCAGAGAGAACCAGACATTACTAATTTAATAGCGAAACATTTTATTTTGGTAAATTCATTTTTTTTTTTTTATTGACTGCAAAAACGTAATTTAATAAGACACGTTTAGAGGTTTAAAATAGACATTTTAAAACGCACTTAAGACGATAGTGTTGATGTTTCTGTGGCATATCACATAATGCATACAAAACCTTTCTGAAATATTGTGTCATTTGTTTTCTAGAACTAAATTCTAGAGATTTAATTTATTACAAATCTAAGAATTTAAAATACTGACACCTGTAGATAATTATTTGAAAATTAAACTGTATTAGGAGGATGTTTAAATGCCCCAGTGGTACAATATTTCATGAAAAATGAAATGATGATATAATAGGCAACATATGAATTCTAAAATATTTACATTTTCATATAAATATAAAAAGCCTACAGCTAATAAATAAAAAAGCTTTAGCTGCATAACTATTAACACTAACAGACCTCATCTAACCTCAAATAAATGCTTGCTCGCTCAGACTAAATATGGAAACTTACAAGGCACTGTAAAAACACAGAGCAACCATATTAAAATAATCTGCAACTAAAATAATGTCTGGCCACATGGCTATCCAATTACAGGAAAAGGAAAACTGAGCTTGATGTTTTATGCAAACTTTCATATATGCATGTTTCTGAGGTTTACACGGATTCCTCTGAACTGTGTCCAGAAAAGTCTCATGTTGGAATATTTTCCACTTCAGACTCAGATGAGAGAAAGTGATTTGTTTTCCTGTTTCCAAAATAGACTCAGGCCTCAAGCCATGTTCAAGCTTCTGCAGCAGCACCTGTTGAAGTGTGATGATAGGGAGAGATCTGCACATATCTTTATTAGTATTAATATTTTATTAAAATAACCAGCCATCTCCTCAGTATTTACCCAAACTATGGAGGGTTTGAATGAACATGTTATAAACAAATCTTCTTGATTCAGGAAACCCATCATTATGTTAGATTTTCTTCCCCTCAGGTCTCTCATGGATGCACACACTGAACATGATTTTCTACCTCAGTTTGACCCTCAGTGCACAAAACAGACATTCCATGACCTGGGCACCCATGAGAAGCAAAGTCTATTTCACTGTCCACCTCATACATCAAGACTGTGACACTTGGATGGGGATTCAAGGAGTGATGGTCGTGTGAAGGAGCGGTGGAAGTTTTATTATGGTCCAAGAGCAGCTGACTAATATAGACGGTCTATTCCACGACATTGTGCCAAAGTGCAACGGCTATTTCAGTCCCCATGAGCTGCGCGGTGGAGGTGACGACGAGGAGCCGTGACACAGCTCGGAGGATAAGTTCATGGTGGTTGTTATTATAAAAGATCCTGCGAGTGGGACTAAGGGGGGAAAAAAACATGAACTAAAAAGTGGACATCTGATAGGATTTGCTTCTTTGATATATATAACAATTGATATAATGTCACTTTTATTTGGCTTTAACAGATTTTGTGTAATTTGTTATTCCTTTATGAGTTTTTTAATAATCTCTCTTCCATTAAAGCTACACTTTAAGTGAACACCTCAGTCTCAAGACAGTATCTGTATCATTCTGCTACTTGAATCACAAATTGAAATATCAGAAGTTCTCTTCAGCAAAGACATTAAACCATTTCCACAATCCCACCTGGAGAGAGAGAGAGAGAGAGAGAGAGAGAGAGAGAGAGAGAGAGAGAGAGAGAGAGAGAGAGAGAGAAGGAGAGAGAGAAGGAGAGAGGGAGGAAAGCGAGGGACCTCATTACCTGCTGCTTGTGTGAGTGCAGCCCGCTCAGCACCGACTGCAGGCCTGACTTCTTGGGAGGGTCCGGGCGGTCGTGGCTACAGTGATGTATGGGCAGATGCATCAAATCGCACAAGATAAACAAGCGATGAGTTTCATCAGGGCCATCATAGCTTTAATTTGGCTGCCTAATGAGTCAGATCTAGTGGCGGAGATAAGAGTTGTCAGAGGCCCAGCTCTAATGAATTTCTTGCCACTTGTAATCAAGGTTGCCTGTCTGAGGGGGGATGATTAATGGAACCCTGGAGGATTCCCTCGGCCCTCAGCCTTCATTACAGCTAATGCATTCTCAGGCAAATTAACAGAGAAATGCAGGCAAAAGCCAACGGGGAAGGGGAGAGAAAAAAAGGGAGAGGAGAGGAGAGAAAGGAGAGAATGAGAGAGAGTGATGGGAACAGAGCATTTATGTAAGACAAAGGAGAGAGAGGGGAGGATGAAGAGGAAGATAGCGTGGCGGGGATGGAACACCGGGTGAAAAGAGGGATGTGCTGAAATCCGCTGATTAGCGACAGATTCAAGGATATGGAAATGAAGACATGAGTTTGGGGCAGAGTGCAACATGGATGCACTGGTCAGACATGATGGAGCTGAAATTGATAAATGGATGATCAGGTCTGAGGGGATTCAGGGGAAGAGAGATGGTCAGATGGAAGCAGAGTGGATATAATTATTGGTTAAAGAGGTTAAAAAGGGTGAAGGGAGGAGCAGAAAACAGGGAGCAACAGTAACCTGTCCAAATGAAGACAGGCTGACACGAACGCCACCTTAAAGCAACATTTACGTTACGACCGGGCTCATCACTGACTGTATGCTAAACAGGCTGTTAAAGTGGCCCGTGGCCAAGCAGCCTCTACATGTTATGGAAATATGGATTTAATGTTTGCAAATATGGTCTCGTCAGGTCTTTGTGTACCCATCCATCAGCCTCAGACCCACCTCTGCAATCTTGGAGGCAATTTGTCTGAGGAGAGGTGGGCGGCAGAGAGCCCTCCTTACTGTTTAGCAGGCCCTGATGAAATATCAAAACACACAGCAGTGCAGGCGAGCGCTCCAGTCTCACCACAACAAACACAAGTGGCCGGGGTCTGCCAAGGCGAGAGGCACGGCAATAAATTACAGGACACTTTTCTTTTTGTGATATTTCTCAAGAGATGTGGAGTGAATACGATTCATTTTAGTTTCATTCAAGCAATTTTGGACATTTAAAGCATCTGACAACTTCTAAACTTGAGTCGTTATAAATCAATATTTTTATATTAACAATGGACCACATTAATAGGTTTATGTGAAAGGGACTTGCTTGTAGTGACCAACTCACAGAGAGTTATCACCCGACCCTGCAGTTCCTCTCAGACATAAACTTCTAGAGCGGTTTTAGCGTCTTTTACCTAATTGTGTTGGTTTTCTGGCTCGCACAATATTGTTGCGGTTCACTCTCAGCGTTCTTATCAGAGTTGTTTCAAGCTTAAAAGAAGGCTATAAAAACTCACTGTCTGCTATACAACAGCATTAAATAGAAGACAGACACTGTTAGCGACTGGCTGGTGAAGAAAGTTGGATAATTTAACAGCTGAAGAGTTGGTGGAGACCAAAAACAGAGCTAAAAGAGAGTGAATATCTGATTTAGGGTTATGTTGCTCCGTACCTGCTGGATAGGAAACTACTTGCTGATATCTTATCTTATAACATGAGATAGATATGCCAATGTTGCGTATAACTTATTTACGTTGTTCGATAGTCGATATACAAACAATTAACCCTACTGTAATTAAAAGAAATTCCTTTGGTGGAAGTGTTCTCTGGGCTTGCCTAAGCACAAGTCTGAAGACATTTTCTACATGTAGTGTTAAACATGTTTTGTTTTGTTTCAAATGGAACATTATAACACAGTGTTTTCCTTATTTTTCAAAATTCCTGACTTTGATAAAAGTATGATTTTGATCTAAAAATGTCAAAGTTGTACTGTTAGATACCAAAATGTGTCTGTACAAGATTTGAAGACTTTAAACCAATAAGAACAAAATGAAGCATTTTTCATTATCATACTAAACATAGTCTTTGTGCACAAATGGATTAATTGAGTTTTCCTCAACAGCATGAAATATTCATGAACAAACAATCACAGTTAAATAAAGATTATTCATAGTTTATAAACAGATTATTTATTTCACAACAGTCAAAAACTAATCTGCTGCAACATGTGTGTTTGTAGGTGTTGGTGACAGTAAACAACAGACCGTCATCAGATTTTGATTAAAATATTGTGATTTGCAACGTCACAATTTCCTAAATGAGCCCCGTCCACTTCAAACCAGTAAGAAGAGCAGAGAGAAATACAGAAATCTGTCATGTGAAATAACCAAAACTGTCTTATGCTCATGTAGGAACCCCTTTAGTACGAGAAAGGAAGCCGACTGATAAAATAAGTGTTCGGGGCCTTTAAGCGCGACTGAGCATTGTGGCTCCATGTCAAGCCACCGCGGAGGAAGGAAGAAGAAACCAGGTGATGAAGCTCAAACAATGCCGGCCAACAGAGAGAGGAAGGGGATGAAGATATGCTGAGACAAGATTAGCAGGAAATAAGAAGTGGATTAGTGAGGGCTTGACTCCTCTGAACACCGAGACCTTTCACTTTTCCCCACGGTGTTGTGCTGCCTGACACTAAGCTCGGCTCTTTATCTTAATCCTCTTTTGGCAAACTGTTGGGGGTCCCACAATCAGGAAGTGGAAGGAGGCCGCTTTACTTACCTCAAGACAGGCTTGGATTAGCGGTATTGGACACATCAACAGGCTGTTGAGTCTTTCCAGGTTTGATGAAGGAACATGCAAAAGGGAAGAACGTGAAATGGCAGTACTTGTTGAAGCGATAGTGAGACTTTTAATTTGAAAGAGTCTCACCTCGTAAGCAGGTCATGCACAGAAGCGACAGGAGCGTGATGGATGATGGATGAACACACACACACTGGACAAATGTGTCGATTTCCCTAAATGCAGGGAAGGCTACAGCGTTTTATTTGAGTGTTTATTAATAGGTCAACAGTCAGCCGAGCATCCAAGCATACAACAAGTTACTCTTTAGCTTTTGCTTTGTTTCACGTTCTGAACGTAAAAGGAATTACAATAGGAAAATTAACTTGAACAAAAAAAAGAAAAGAAAAAAGATATTTACAAACTGCATTATAAATATGTCAAATGTACATCATTATACACAAGTACCAAAGATGGTCGGTTAATGTCGGGACCAAACAAAAGTACCTTCAAAATATGCATAAAAAGAAACAAATAAAACACCAACATATCAAAATATGGTTCAGGGGTCAAAGGGTAACCTAGAACCAGTTTAGTTTGTTTCTCTAGGAGGAGCTTGTCTTCAGATAAAAGCATTAGCTAATATGTACACTTCCATGTTGTGTCTGAGGGAAAGACAGGCAGGTTTTCTAGTGTTCATCATCTACACATTAAACTCCTCTCAGTAATCCCCTCGGACACTGAAATGTACTCATTGAAATTAGTTTGTCAAGTAAATCAGAAATAAGGCCGGTACCACTGCACAGTACAAGTACATCTGGATGAATTTGTGTTCAGTTTTGGGATGTCTTGAAGAAATAGTTGAACATTTTAGGAAATGTGATTATTCGCTTTGCCGAGACTAAGATGAGGACATCGATACCACTGTGCGTTAAGTATGAAGCCAGAGCCAGGAGGCCGTTAGCTTAGCTTAGCTTAGCTAGCATAAAGACTAAAATGAAGGGAGACCGATATCCTGGCTCTCTCCAGAGTTCAAATATCTGCCGGCACTACCTCCCGTCTCTTACGAAATTATGTTCCCATAACACTAAACTGAATTCTCCAATTATGAAGCTTTCGGGAGAAATGTATTTTTCTCATAGATTACAGTTGTAGTTTTAAACACATGATTAATGTTGTAAATTATAACAAAACAACTTGGTTAGGTTTAAAAAAAGAAAATTTAAAAAAGAACATGGTTTGGCTAAAAATAAGTATTATATGTAGTTTCTTATGGACGCAACTTAAATAAACTTAAAAATAAAGCACCGTTGACTTTTATTTTGAAGAGACCAGGCTGAGATACCAGCCCCTTTAAAGCTTACACATTAACACGATATTTCTGTTCAATTAGAACAAAAACAAAAATGTAATATGTTTTTAAAAGGCAGTCACATAGTGTAACTATGCTAAACCAGGCTAACTGTTTGGCTATGCTAACTGCCTCCAGCTCCGTTACGTAACGCACACACACGAGAGGAATTAATGAAGAAGCAAAAAAAAGTATATTTCCAAAAATATCAAACTATTCCTTTACAATATCGATATCTCCTTGACAAACATCCACTTTTGACAACATATTCAGTTACAGTGGGCTCTTAAAACAGAAATACTGTAAAGCAACAACATAATCCTAAAGAAAAGGTACAAAACGTTAATAACTTGCTCTGTAAACAAACATCCTGCCTTTGTAAACTCATAAAATCAAGACGGTTTAAAACCTTAAAGAAGTGGCAGTTGAATAAAAGGGAAATACACAGTAGACATTGTGCCAACTCCACCTGAATTAATTTCTTACCTTGACTATAAATTAATCAGCTTGTTATGTCAGTGGAATACTGTACATTTGTATTAATTAATGCAAAGAGTCAAACTAATTATGCTTTCCTTTTTTTTAACCTCCTTGCTCATTCTAATCCTAAATGTCTTACTTCAGCCATTTGAATGCATTTGTTAGCTCCCTGTTTTTACGCTGACACAGGTTAAAGGAAAAGGAAAGGGGGTAGTTTTTTTTTAACTAAGTTCTTATAAAGGAACAAGAACGACTTTTTTTGTTTTTACAGACGTCTGTACATTAAAACACAGTTATGTTCCAGATTTTCACTGTTGGTGTCTTCACCTCCAAAGCTTATGAAGAGAAATGCCCGGTCGCTCTCACACGGTCACAGACAAAGACGTAAGCACACACGTGTTGTACAGTCATGTACGGACGCACACACACATAGTACCATATATGTATTTCACAGCAACAAAAGGAGGAAATGCTCTCGAGAGCACCGATTCTACGGCCTCTGGCCACAGGGTGGGGTGTGGATGGGGGTGAATGCATATTCCAGTATCTATATATGTCAAACAATTATCAACACAATCGAGTCAAATCAGAAAATTACTCCAACAAAAGACATCATTATCGGTACGATCTCACTGTTTCAATCAAACCTTTGAAGTTGAATGAATTCTGATTGAAGAGGCACGCTTACGAAGCCGTGTGGCTCGATGGTCATAAAACATGATGCCCCTTAATTCCTTTAAAGTCACGGACACTTTTACTGGAGGATCACGATAAGGGTGGCGAAGGAAATGACTCACTTTCACCCCGATAGGAATTCTGCAATCAACTCCTTTATGATGATCCGAAACCCATTTTCCTGTGAATTAAGTATCTAAATCATTTGGACTCTTCAACTATAATTGCTTTGCCTTTGTATATGAATAGTATGTCAAGAGTGTGATAGCTGTGGTAAAGACATGCATCATTACTAAAGCTGTAACAGCCACTGAGATCGTGGAGATTTAGTTTCTTTCAGTGTTTTTGTCACTTGTTAAACTATTCCTCACAGTTTTATGTTATTATGCTTAGGCTTGGAAATTTGAAGCAAGTTTCTCATTTCAAGCTCATTATAAAATCAGTTCACGTCGCAGAAGGGGAAGACATAAAAGGAAATGTTCAAGCATTAAGGAAATGCTTTTCGTAGGGTAGGTATGAATGCCAAAGTAAGTCATTTGTTTGGTTGGCGCTTAAAAAACAAAAAGCTTAAAGCTGATCGTGATCATTTCAGACCAAGATTGAATGAATTCAACAAATAAAAAAACAATAATATAAAACAAACAATGTACAATGTCCGAACCCCCGAACACCCACTTCATTCGGCATAGTGGAATATAAACAATGAGTCCATCGCTCCTGGTATCTCTCCGTTGGTACTGATTCTGGGTTACACAGTGTGAAACAGGAAGTACTGGGAAGAGACGAGTGGGTTCGGGGTCGCTCGTGTGTTTGTCTGCGGCTGCTCTCTGCCGCCTACATGATGCTGATGCTGCGGTTGAGCTCACACTGGGCGTTGTTGTTGTTGATGTTGGGATTGGGGTTACGGCGGCTCATGTTGGGCGTTGCCACGGACGTCACGCTGCTTGTGTCGTTGGGGCAACCGTGCTGAAGTAAGATGTCCGCGCACTCCTGGCTGCCGGCTCGCCGGGCGTAGGACAGCGTGGTCTGGCTACGAGCGTCCCGACTCTTTACGTCCACGCCGTACTGTGGGGAGAGAAAATGACGAGTATGAAAGGCAGAACCGTTAGAAGGTGTAGATGCAAGAAGCTCATTTATTTCTTCTTCTTTCTTTCTACAACCAAACATTGTTAGAGCGGTTTGTTGCAGGTCTTATTGGAACAGTCAACAGGAAGAATATCAGTACTTTTCATTGAAAATCTGTAAAACCTGAATATTTGAGCAATTAGCATAATGTATACTTTAACTTCTGGAAGTTGTGTAACATTGTATGACAGTATCAGATCTGTCATCAGTTCTGCATCTGTTCGTCCCAACACTGAACACATTAAAACTGAAGTATTTAATAATTATATTTGTTGAAATATATACCCACAATGCTGCACGATGTTTTATGGCCACATTATAAGTTTATTTTTAGCAAAGTTTTGGGGAATTGACATTCTACATTTCAAATGTTACATTTTTAGACTTATGGTCTAGTGTCTAGGCCAACAAAATAAATAGATGATTCAGTATTTCTTCTTTTTTTCGTTTTCACAGCGTGGAGCAAACTTTTAAACAGCATTCAAACCGTCATGTTGAGAAGAAAATGGTAACGTTTTATTTGATGGGTCTGTAGACACTCAGGAGTTTCCTGGGGAACACAGTATGTAATCTAATACTAAGTTTACTGAGACAGTTATTTTATTAAGACTGTACTTAGTTGTGTCGAGTTTATAGGCAGTTACTGATATCCAGAGGAACTGCACCTATTAAATAAAACTTGCAGAAAATATTATCTATGAGAAATAAAAATTGTTTTTAGACACTTGGTGTCAGGGGGCTGGGACATGTAATGAGAAACTGGCACATCTGGTGAGATCAAAGAGGTCCGCTGGTTGTTGGGAAGTCCTTCTTTTCACACTTAAACTCCTAAGTCACTTTTCCAAACACTAAATGCCAAAAACAACAATGTCCATCCACCTCCGACCGTTCCCCTCGACTCACCCAGATGAGCAGCTGCGTGATGACCACGTTGGCCATTGCGCAGGAGAGGTGCAGAGCGGTGCGTCCGTCTCCGTCGCCGTAGGTCTCGTTAACCTCCTCCTTGGTGCCGTGGGCCAGCAGCAGCACCACCAACCTCAGGTCATCCTCCACCACCGCCCGGAGCAGCTGCTGCCCCAGGGGCATGTCCGACTGGGGCAGTCCCACCAGGAACAGCTTCTGCTCATACTTGGCTCGGATCCAGCACTCCTTCTCCTCCCTGGAGAGAAGGAAATGACAGAGCAGCTACAGGTCACGCAGGGTGAACATATTTACACAACTATGAGCAATTTAGCACCTAAGTTAAAGAACTTTCAACACATCTCTCATACATTTTTTATTTTATTTTTTAAACCGTATTTAACCAGGTAAGACCCGTTGAGATCAACAGTCTCTTTTAAAAAGGAGACCTGGCAAAGAAAATACATCAACGCGTCGAATTATACCTGCGCACAGTGACTATACCAACCGATTTGTACACCATTATACTTGTAAGTTTCATAAAAGCTTTCTTCCCCTGTTCAGCCTGTGACCTTTGAACAGACAACAAAACCATATGGTGTGATCTCAGACGATAACTACGGGCAGATTTCTGTGTATGATGAGAGTTTACCCAGAATGGCTGAATCTCATAATTCAGAGGCAGACACACAAGGGAAGTGTTACAGTAATTGGCTTAAGATAGTCACTAAAGTGACGTTTCTAAATTAATTAGAGCACCTTACGCCACCAGCCTCCGCTATCACACGGGGGAAATAATACATTGAGATCGGCTGCAGAGATGAGAGAATGCCAAAGGCTGTGACACTTTGGGCAATATTCCACTTTCTAGCGATTAAGCTCGACGGCACGACGGTTAGAGTCTGGCCAGCTTTCTAAAGGTTACACATCTCGAACAGCAAGTCTGCCGCTGACAATACAGGAAGGAGGGGGACGTATTTTTTTTATCAGCGCTGTCGGCTGTCAGTCTGAACTGGTGGATCCCCTCCACAAAAGAGGCTGTGTGTCTCCAAGCCCCGGTCTCCCTTGGGGTGGCCGGGCCCTGAGTCAGATCGATGGGGCTGAATGGCAGCCAGAGAGGGACGGTGGGATGTGGGGCTCCTTCACTCCAGCCTGCAGCAGAGAATAGAGGCTAAAGGGAAAGCTCCATCCTCTATCGGCAGGCCAAATTATATCTATTGCTCTCCATCTTGACCCCCCCCAGTTTCATTCTCTGCCCACATACAAACTGTCCAAATAAGAAAGAAAAAAAAAATCAATATCAATATGTGAATGACTGAGCATGCCCAGTGTGGCACTAACCCTGTGACCCTGTCAGCCGACGTGATAAGAGGAGCAGAAAGAGGCTGTTGTCTGGATGTGTGGGTGAGTGACAGAAAGGAGAAGGTTTGTACGGATAACTTAAGCGGCGACGCCGGCTAGAGTGACAAGGATCTCATGGGACGTTCTATCAACGGGCCGAGGCTTAGCAGCAAGTACAAACTGACAATCTCATTCACTTCAATTCCATTTCATCATAATCACCGACAACAAACTCCAACAGTACAACTTAATTAACAAAATCAACCTTTTAGATGAGCAACGGAACATCACATGTACACGGTGAATTATATATTTGTCGCAATATATTAAAGGGTTGCTTCAACCAATTTACAAAATCAGTATTTATCCACACAGACACATTTGGTTTTATTTGAGCTACTCGATGCAATGGGGATGAATTTCATTTGGTCTGTAGTGTTTATACATTTTTTGATTTAAAGGATAAAGCTGATGCACTTCTTAATATTGTGTTGTCAACACATGCCATAAAAAGACTAAAACTAACAATGTGTTAGTCCTTTTCTCAATACTTTCTATCTCCTCTACCCCGTCAGTCCATAAAAATACAGATGTTTTGTTTAAAATAAAAAAACAGGCTCATTATTTTCTAAAACAGCAGGTGTGATGGTTTTTACCAAATGTCACTCAAACCGGAGAAAATAGTGCATTTGTTGGGGACTATTTTCAGCTGCGGATTAATCCACATTTGGTGCTTTAGTGAATTAACAGCAGCAGGACGGTGTATGTGGGGTCGACTTCAAAATAAACTACAGTGCTGATGTTTAACATAATGAAGGAACATATAACACAGTGCAACAGTGTGGGCTCACTGAGGTGTTTTTAATAGTTATTGGACAACAATGAAGGTCTACTGCACAGAGTAATGAGCTGTATAAGCTACACAGACAATGCGATTTAGTAAACTCATTGTTAGGTCTTTTTTCATGGGATTTTACAATAAGGAAAATATTGAATAGTGCCTTATCCTTAAAAAAAATGTCCTGGTTATTTATAGACAACTGTGATAACTATTGAACCATGTTCAAAACATCTCGTCAAATAACTGCAGTTGAAAATTAGCCAGCTGGCTAATACTGCTACATTTAAAAACCAAAAAACATCTCGAACCACGAGAGACAAAAGAGAAAATATGTTATTTTGACATTTGTGTGAACTGATATCCCTTAACAGGCTCATTTTCAATTACAGCAGCAGTTTTAACAATAGTAATCAGTTCAACATTAGTCACTCTCCTTTATTACGACCTTAGCAGCTATGTGTCAAAGCTGCCAACTTACCACAGACAGAGACCATTTTCAGACTCATATGTCAGCTGCCAGGCTCACTTCACAGAGCAGTCTGTCTTGCACAGAGGAGCCTGGCATCGGCCCTAACTGCAGGAGTTAAGGATGTGATGGAAGAGGCGCGGGTCTTTATCAGCACCCCAGCACAGATTGATTAACTGCAAAACGCCATCGGAAGCTCATAAAGCAACTTAACCCACATCTTAAAATGCTCTTAAAGCATTTATAAGCATATGGAGGCAATTTTGTTATGACCACAAGGAAAATGTGGACGAGAAAGTCCTTTACGCCGCTAAACCATAAGAAAGTCTTTTCTTAAGGGCGAGGGCATTATGTGAGCAACAATACAGCCCTAATGGCAGGCAATTGCAGCGGCTCAGAGTTTTATGGTGTAAGACCTCCATCAATCCCTACTCAGTCATTATGTGTGGACAAGCCTGTTAGCAAATCAATTGGCCTTAGAACCTGCTATGAACAGGAAGGGGCCGTCCTTGCCCTCCCCTCTTATTTCCGGTGGACTCTTTGAAAACAAGCGTCTCCCTTTTTTTTTTTTACTGCCAAAGAGGATAAAGTATGTGTGAAAACTCTCTAACTAACTGTAATCCTCAAGGCAAAAATGGGCAACGTTTAACACAAATCTAAGCATGGCTAAAAACACTTAAGAGCGGTTGTCCAAAGTTAGTTTCAGAAAGCTACACCATGAATGAGATGCTGAATCTGTAGAGCCCAGTGAATTGATATGAGCTAAATGAGGCAGAAAGTTAGCACCGAGATGCGAAACAAAAAGGCTGAGGAGAGCCATTAAGAAGACGTCAACATTTTAGAAAGGAGCCCCGAGGACACTTTGTTAGCCCCCGCTACAAAACCAGCCCCGAAGACCTGCAGGAAAAGGCCTCACTCGCTGGCGATGCTGAGCTCTGAATTCAATCACAGTTTTTTTTTACGCCGTCGACTTTTACAAAAAAAAATAAAAAGCAAAAAGCGGCCGCGCGGTGGTTTTTGAAAAAGAAATCCTAAACTGCTGCCACTTGAAAGACGGAGTGTGAAAGGAAGTGAAATGGTAATCCTGCCTCTGTCTTTTGTTTTAAATAGAAAAACAATCCAAACAGAGGTAGGGTTTAGACAGTCAGGGGGGAAATTGAGACCCTTGAAAAGGACACTTCCTCACCACAGGAGGAAGAAAAATAAAATCAGCAGATTTAGCATGTCAAAGCGTCAGGACGGAGTAGGAGGGGAGGTGGAGAGGAAAAGGAGAGTGAATTTTCACAGCATGGGGGGATATTTAGGAAATTGAACTGATGGTTACTCTTATATATACACACATACACACACACACACACACACACACACACACACACACATCCAGGCATGCGCACCGACAGACACCAATTTCCCCACCCTAGCTTGAGCACATACTTGTTCTAAATTTCTCTGTTGCTTAGGGGACAGAGGGGAGCTTAAAGTTCCCAATAAAAATGCCTGTGTGTCTCTTTCAACTAATAACAAGCGGTGTTTGCTTCGCCCCAAACTTCCTCCACCATTCAGAGTTATCTCAAAGCTGATAATCATTGTTTAACTTTCCATCATTGGATTTTATTTGAAAGAAATCTTGGGCAAACATCAAAATGCAGAGTCTAAAGTGGAAATGGGCTCCTGTCCAGAGCTGGTGTCCCCTTTCATTTGACTACGTAGAGCCCACCTAGATAAAGGCAGCCTTAACAGTAGAGAAAGGCTTCTTTTATAATTCTATTAGAGCTCTGTCCTTTCAGCTCTCCGTTGAGCAATGGATCCTGACCCTGACTTAATTAAGTGGCAAATGGCGGAATGATTCTCCTAAACCCAGCCCACGGAGTCAAGAACACATGACTGAATTCAAATAAAGAGGGACAAACAAGGATAATTAGTCAAGCCTGAAAGACAAAGGCGAACGGGAATTTATAAGAAGGGAAGGGAAACTGAGACGGCGGGGGTGGAGCCAGCAGTGGAGTAACCGCAGAATGACCAATCTGACTGCCTGCAATAAAGGTGCATTGGTCCATAGAAGAGGAGGATGTCCGTCCCACCACTCGCCCATCTTTCAAACACACACTGAGTCCTTCTAAACAATCAAAGCTTTCGAGAGCTCCTCCTACTCTTCCCCGAGGATCCAAATTCACTGCGGACACATCAAATAGACGCAGTGAAGGGGAGAAATGGTGGTGGTGTGTGGAGGGTTGGAGGGGAGGAGGGGTCTTGGGGTTTGACCAGCCTGAACAGACCTCACAGTGGGGGTGGGCAACTTGTATGGGACCGATTCCCATGCAAACAGCGGCTTCACTTCCACAAATGGAGGGGAGGGAAGAGACAGCGAGTGAGGAAGAGGGACAGCAGCAGAAAGACAGAGAGGGGGCTTGGAGGGAAACGACAGAGATGAAAAAAAAATGAAAAAAAACCCTGCACACAACAGGGACAGAGAGCTGGGCCCCAAAGCATCAAAGGTTGCTAAGGGCCAGAAATGAAGGAGCAGCACAGTAAACGCTGCAGCTAAAGTGCTAAATAAGGCCCCCCTATGGTCCAGCGGGTACAGTGTAGACATGCTACGCTCCGCTCTGCGAAGAACAGCTGCAAAAGAATGAAGACAAATATTTTCACAAGTGCAATAGCTGCCACTTTCCCTGCTTCCAAAGTGCGGTCTGAACAGATGACCAGAATTCAAAAGGTTGTTGTGTTGAGCTCTATAGAGGGGCCAACAGGAGAGCATCTGGGTGCCGTAGGCAGGCAGAGGGATGAGTTGAATATATTGTGACATTAATGAGGTTGTCAGACTCCTCATGATGGAGTGGCTGTGTTTTTGTGCCAGCAAGACTAACACCCTTAAATGCTCATGCTGTTAACCCCTGCTGAACCCTCGCCTCACATACAAAGCAGAGGGGACGATAACACATGCCCTGCTTATGTATGCAGTCTGCTGCGCGTACGTACACATTTCAAATTCTCGGTCACATAAAGGGGCCCTCTCTGATCTTTTTCTTCCTTTCCCTTTCACAGGCAAGAACTTTTTGTTATGATTTCATAATGCGAACGATATTAAGACCACGCATGGTTAAGTAGATTTTGCCATAATGAACGAGTCCTCTCTCTTACGTCTACCTGGCTCTGAAACCCAGTGGCATGTGGGCAATTAGTGACTTCTCCCACACAGGGCTAATTACTGACCTGTGGGTTTCATTTAGAGAGAGAGAGAAAGGGAGAGAGAGAGGGAGGACATGGGAAGACCCAGTCATTCATTTGTCTTAATTAATTACTCTTCCTCCACCAGGGCTCCTGGCAAGGCCGGCTATTCTAAAAGCTCTTTGGAGAGTTGGCGTTCCAGCACTCCTAACCTGTGAGTAGCCCCGAAGCTTTGCTCTGTGTTTTAGGGAATAACTTGGAGCACAGAGGCCACTGTGGACAAACCCTAGAGCAGGAATCTAATGGCCACAGCACTGATGTTGTAAACGCGACAAACAGCTTGGGAGAACGAGCAAAGATGCCAGCGCCGGAGCAGAAGGAGTTAAAAGAGGCAGCGGGGCCAGGTTTGGAGAGGTTAGCGGTGTGATTCATTTTTATTACCACGCAGCCCCTGCAGGCGGCAGGAGTGGCAAATTATTTCTGAAACAAAGTGGAGGGCTCTCATCAGAGCTATTACCTGCCTGTGGCCGAGGGCGGCGCGGAGCCTACAGAGGGTGACAGTGAGAGGCCCGCGTCAGTGAGGGATAGCCGTCCACATCCGTCCACGCTTCAGGACATCTCCCCCAAATGAGAACTGGTGTCTGTGTATGTCTGTGTATGTGTGTGTGTGTGTGTGTGTGTTTCACTGAGAGTGTGTGCGCCAGTAGACGATAAGGGTAAAGTTAGCTGTTGGACCTCCCCCACAGTATCCGTCAAAATAGTCTGTGGTGTTTTCTATCACGAACATGCCAAGCAATTAGAGGTGACGTGCAAAACATGACGACTCCCAGGTGCTAATTAAAAGAACAACTCCAATATGCTGACTGCGGAGATCAGCCACAATGCACAGCTCGCACAAATGTATTATCACCGATTTAACTGTAGCACAGCCAGGTACCACTTTTTACTTAGGCATCCTTCATACAAGTAACTAATGGCTTTAGTAATGGTTAATACATCATTCATTATTTACAAATGTGTCATAAACCAAGATTAAGAACAACCTTTGGGTTGCCAACTCATTCTGGAAATCCAGAGAAATCTATTTAAACAGAATATTAACAGCTACAGCTGCAGACTTAATGATTAAAAGCATATATTAATGACTTGCAGACTGCAGGCTTGATGGCTTATTAGAAAGTGAGTATTTATTGAAGGATCAACAACATTTATAACTGCATTATTACCAAATAGAAAGGCTTTACACCAGCCAATGGTGTTCTTTTTTACAACCTGGTAGTCCGAAATGTGCTCATATTAATGGCTTATAATGGATCTAAAAAAGGCCATTAGTTACAACTTTATGATGCCTCATTAGAAAAAGGTATTATGCATTCTTCTACAAGATGT